>NC_092103.1:35361440-35503940 GCF_045679555.1 Salvelinus alpinus | reverse complement strand
GTCCGAACTCAAAAAGAAGGCACATGCTAATACAAATCGACATACAATATGTGACAACTAGGACTAGGTATACAGATTTCTAACAAAAGTCAGAAATCCATGTACAATATGTGAATGACCAGGGCTAGTAGTATATTCTAATAGAAAACCCTAAAAAAGAGGTGAGGAGCTAGCAATAAGCTACAATCTACCTGTCCTCAGCTATATATCTCTTTTTGCCCTCAGAGAGTGGAGTGTATGAAGAACCTGTACTCAGCACTTTGTACAGATGGCTGATAACAAACTAAGTGGAAAACAGAACTTAGGCAACGGGGCACAACGAGATAAACATCTAGGATCCTAATCAGATGATTGCCTCCTCACCGTTAGCTTGTTGCAGTGTGCTGTTGTTCCATTATCGGTAGCATTAGCCTATTTGCATTCAGTGGTGTTGTTCTATTACTGGTCAAATCTGGCAGTACTGCTCTAGCAGTTCCAGGCTCTGCTGTAGGCCATGTGCTGTGGGTGACAGCAGGCATAGGTCATCTGCGAAGAGTAGGCATTTAACTTCTGAATTGTGGAGACTAATACCAGGGGCTGAGGATTTTTCTAGAATAGTGGCCAATTCGTTGATGTAAATATTGAAAGTGCAGGGCTCAGATTGCAACCCTGGCGAAGGCCCCGCCCCTGGTTCTGTTTTTTCTTGCCAATTTTGATGCTGCACCTATTGCCAGTATACATTGATTTAATTATGTCAAATGTTTTACCCCCCACACCACTTTCAATGACTTTGTAGAACAGTCCTGTATGCCAAATAGAATCAAATGATTTTTGGAAGTCGATAAAGCAAGCGTACATTTTGGCATTATTTTGGTGGACATGTTTATCTATCAGGGTGTGTAGGGTGTAAATATGATCGGTCGAGCAATGTTTTGGTATAAATCCAATTAGGCTTTTACTCAAGACATTGTGCTTATTAATTAAGGAAGTTTAGAACTCTTACATTTTTAATACTACAGAAACCTTCTCCAGGTTACTGTTCACGCAAATGCCTCTGTAATTGTTATGGTCAAATATGTCTCCGTTCTTAAAGATTTGAGTTATGAGTCCTTGATTCCAGATGTCAGGGAAATAACCTACACGCATGATCAAATTAAACAGTTTTAATATACCCAATTGAAATTTTTCACTAGTGAGTTTGAGCATCTCATTTAGGATGCCCCCCTCAGAATCTCAATATTAGAGATCCTAGAGTTCCTCATTAGAGATCCTCATTAGAGCTCCTCATTTATTAGAGATCCTCATTAGAGATCCTCATTTAGGATATATCTCTCTCTCTCTCTACACTCTCTCCCTCTCTCTCTTTACTATCTCTCTCTCTCCTTACTCTCTCTCTCCCTCTCATTAAGATCTCTCTTTCTCTCTCTCTCTTTACTCTCTCACTCTACTCTCTCTCTTTCTTTACTCTCTCTCGTTACTCTCTCTCTCTCTCTTTACTCTCTCTTTACTCTCTCTCTTTTTACTCTTTCTCTCTTTACTCTCTCTCTCTCTCTACATGCTCTCTCTCTCTTTACTCTCTATTTACACTCTCTCTCTCATTACTCTCTCTCTTTACTCTCTATCTCTCTCTCTCTCTTTACTCTCTCTCTTTCTCTCTCTTTCTCTTTACTCTCTCTCTTTACTATCTCTCTCTTTCTCTCCCTTTCTTTACTCTCTCTTTACTAAATTTTCAATTTCAATTGAAGGGGCTTTATTGGCAAAAGAAACATATATTACCATTGCCAAAGCAAGTGAAATAGATTTTAAAAAATTGTGTGTATTGATGTGCAAATAGTTAAAGTACAAAAGGGAAAATACAGTTGAAGTCGGAAGAATACATACACCTTAGCCAAATACATTTAAACTCAGTTTTCACAATTTCTGAAATGTAATCCTAATAAAAATTCCCTGTCTTAGGTCAGTTAGGATCGCCACTTTATTTTATTATTATTATGAATTTTTTTATTTTTTATTTTACCCCCTTTTCTCCCCAATTTTTGTGGTATCCAATTGCTAGTAATTACTATCTTGTCTCATCGCTACAACTCCCGTACGGGCTCGGGAGAGACGAAGGTCGAAAGCCATGCGTCCTCCGAAACACAACCCAACCAAGCCGCACTGCTTCTTAACACAGCGCACCTCCAACCCGGAAGCCAGCCGCACCAATGTGTCGGAGGAAACACCGTGCACCCGGCTGCCTTGGTTAGCGCGCACTGCGCCCGGCCCGCCACAGGAGTCGCTGGTGCGCGATGAGACAAGGATATCCCTACCGGCCAAACCCTCCCTAACCCGGACGACGCTAGGCCAATTGTGCGTCGCCCCACAGACCTCCCGGTCGCGGCCGGCTGCGACAGAGCCTGGGCGCGAACCCAGAGTCTCTGGTGGCACAGCTAGCGCTGCGATGCAGTGCCTTAGACCACTGCGCCACCCGGGAGGCCTGCCACTTTATTTTAAGAATGTGAAATGAAATGTGAAATGTCAGAATAATAATTCATCACATTCCCAGTGGGTCAGAAGTTTACATACACTCAATTAGTATTTGGTAGCATTTCCTTTAAATTGTTGAACTTGAGTCAAACGTTTCGGGTAGCCTTCCACAAGCTTCCCACAGTAAGTTGGGTGAATTTTGGCCCATTCCTCCTGATAGAGCTGGTGTAACTGAGTCAGGATTGTAGGTCTCCTTGATCGCACATGCTTTTTCAGTTCTGCCCACAAATTTTCTATAGGATTGATGTCAGGGCTTTGTGATGGCCACTCCAATACCTTGACTTTGTTGTCCTTAATAACTTCTTATGGCTGAAGGGGCAGTATTGAGTAGCTTGGATGAAAGGTGCCCATTTCAAACGGCCTGCTCCTCAGTCATAGTTCCTAATATTTGCATATTATTATTAGTATTGGATAGGAAACACTCTAAAGTTTCTAAAACTGTTTGAATTATGTCTGTGAGATTAACAGAACTCATATTGGCAGGCAAAATCCTGAGTTGAAATCAAAACAGGAAGTCAGAAATCTGAGCTTGTCTGTATTCACCAGAGTCCCTTAAGAAATCCAATTGAGTTATGAATGATGTTGCACTGCCTAGGGGTTCCACTAGATGTCAACCATCAATAGAAATTCCAATGAGACTTCTATGATGTTGTGGGAGAGAATGAGAGCAGAGTCAGTCAGGTGTCCATCAAGCAGCCATGTCCTGATCATGCCTTTTCTTCATGCAAGACACTGACGTTCCATTGCTCACGCAGACAAGAACGAATACTCCGGTTGGAACTTTATTGAAGCTATATGTTAAAAACATCCTAATGATTGATTCAGTACTTAGTTTGAAATGTTTCTTAGACCGGTAATATCACATTTTGAAGTTTTTGTCCGATATAACGCTGACCAGAATTAGCGTTTGGATATGTAAACCAGACGCGCTAACAAAAGAAGGTATTTGGAAATAAATAACGGATTTTTTCGAACAAAACAAACATTTATTGTGGACGTGAGATTCCTGGTGTGCTTTCTGATCTAGATCATCAAAGGTAATGGAATATTTATCATGTATTTTATTGTTTGAAGTGACGCCATCTTTGCAGCTGTGGTATGCTACTTTTGAGCGCTGTCTCAGATTATAGCATGCAATTATTTTTCCGTAAAGTTTTTTTGAAATCTGACACAGCGGTTGCATTAAGGAGAGGTATATCTATAATTCAATGTGTATAACTTGTATTATCATCTATATTAATGATGAGTATTCATGTTGAAACGATGGGCTATGCAAAGTCACTTGATGTTTTTGCATTTAGTGAATCTTGTAGCCTCAATGTAAACTCAGATTTTTTTTTATATAAATATGAATTTAATCAAACAAAACATGCATGTATTGTGTAACATGAAGTCCTATGAGTGTCATCTGATGAAAATAATCGAAGGTTAGTGATTCATTTTATCTATATTCTGGTTTTTGTGAAGCTATCTTTAGCTGGGAAAAATGGCTGTGATTATTTTTGGTTTTGTGGTGACCTAACATAATCGTTTGTAGTGCTTTCGCTGAAAAGCCTATTTAAAATCGGACACTTTGGTGGGATTAACAACAAGATTACCTTTAAAATGATATAAGACACATGAATGTCTGAGGAATTTTAATTATGAGATTTCTGGTTTTTGAATTTGGCGCCCTGCACTTGGACTGGCTGTTGTCATATCGGTCCCGTTTACGGGACTGCAGCCATAAGCCATTTTGCCACAACTTTGGAAGTATGCTTGGGGTCATTGTCCATTTGGAAGACCCATTTGCGACCAACCTTTAACTTCCTGACTGATGTCTTGAGATGTTGCTTCAATATATCCACATAATTTTCCTTCCTCATGTATTTTGTGAAGTGCACCAGTCCCTCCTGCAGCAAAGCACCCCCACAACATGATGCTGCCACCCCCGTGCTTCACAGTTGGGATGGTGTTCTTTGGCTTGCAAGCCTCCCCCTTTTTCCTCCAAACATAAATGGTCATTATGGCCAAACAGTTCTATTTTTGTTTCATGAGACCAGAGGACATTTCTCCAAAAAGTACGATCTTTGTCCCCATGTGCAGTTGCAAAACGTAGTCTGGCTTTTTTATGGCGGTTTTGGAGCAGTGGCTTCTTCAATGCTGAGTGTCCTTTCAGGTTATGTCGATATAGGACTAATTTTACTGTGGATATAGATACTTTTGTACCGGTTTCCTCCAGCATCTTCACAATGTCCTTTGCTGTTGTTCTGGGATTGATTTGCACTTTTTGCACCAAAGTACGTTCATCTCTAGGAGACAGAACGCGGCTCCTTCCTGAGCCATATGATGGCTGCGTGATCACATGGTGTTTATACTTGCGTACTATTGTTTATACAGATTAACGTGGTTCCTTCAGGCGTTTTGAAATTTTGTTTCTGAGGTCTTGGCTGATTTCTTTTGATTTTCCCATGATGTCAAGCAAAGAGACACTGAGTTTGAAGGTAGGCCTTGAAATACATCCACAGGTACACCTCCAATTGACTCAAATGATGTCAATTAGACATTCAGAAGCTTCTAAAGCCATGACATAATTTTCTTGAATTTTCCAAGCTGTTTAAAGGCACAGTCAACTTAGTGTATGTAATGTATGATACAGTGAATTATAAGTGAAATAATCTGTCTGTAAAAATTGTTGGAGAAATTACTTGTGTCATGCACAAAGTAGATGTCCTAACCGACTTGCCAAAACTATAGTTTGTTATTAACAAGACATTTGTGTGGTCTCTCCTGGTGTCCATACTAAGTGGCTACAGAGTACTTTATGCTGAAAAACTGCTGACACATGAGGACAAACAATAGAAGATAATGTCAATAGAAGATACTGTATGTGACACAGACACCTATCAGAGTGTACCTGAAACATTTAAATATAGAGGGCTATGTGTCTGGTTATTGCAAGGCTAACCCCCAAGGAAATCATGACTTGGCAGCAACAGATAGCAATAGATAGTCCAGTGAAAAGGGCTGTGTTTATGTGGTGTAAATCTGAAAATTAGCACCTGACATCTTATGGGTTTTTTAATTAATGCATGTGAGACAGGTTCCATGTACAACAAGACAGGCAGAGATTGAGAAAAAGAACACAGAACAGTTTAATTACCTCTGGTTATGGACACTTTTGCTAGCAATAAAGCTTCCATGGCCTGTTCCTCGGACAGTGAACATCTGCCAATATCTACATGTTAAACCCCTTGGTCAGCTTGCTCTCTGAAAGTAAAGAAAACAGCTTCTTTTTTATCGATATGAAAACAATAACTGAGATATGACCGTTCAATCTAAAGCAGCAGATAGCATTTTTAGGATACGTCAATACAGCCCAGTGCTGCTTACCTGAGATGCCATCTTTGAAGGTGTCTGCTTTTACTTCCTTTGTGTCGGAAAAAAGTTGCTTTCAGAACAATTATTTTTGATTGAAAATAAAAAAGGTTTTGCTCTCGACAAAAAGACACAAATGTACCTCCATAGCACATAACAATTTGCCTGAGAATAACCACACCTTAATACAAATGTGCTACTGTATGCAGAATTCTTGACGCACAACCGAAGATGCTGCCATATCCTGCCTGCACGCCCACAAGCGAGCCACTGAGAATGATGAATGATGACACGTGGAAGAGGGAAAGGAATGAGATGGGAACAGCAATTTGTTGCAAGTTGGGGAGGAGGGCTAATAGCTGAACAATAGACTATTCAATCTTTACTAAAGAATAGTCTAATATCTGAGCTAGGTGTGAAAAAACTCCTATCACAGACCAGATTTGCCCTAACGACCAAGGGGTAGCTTGCTACTCAATGTAATAAAGTAATGACTTTTCACATAGCATATCAGTACAGCAGTATGTACCGGTATGTTAGCTAGCTACCTAACATTGGTAGTTATACATCAAACTTGCCAGTATATTAACTATCTAACTACCCAACGATTATTGACTTGATTATTCCCGTCGTTCTTAGCTTAGCTAAATGGTATAGTCGTTGTGCGTTCTCAATGGACATTTGGGTGCTTTCGTAAATTCGCTCTGGCTATCTATAGGCTGGACAAGAGAACGAGTCAAAATTCACCCAAAGCTGAAAAACGGAACGATGGCTAAACTGGAACACTAGCGCGAGCATATAGCAAATTAATGGAATCGAACGTTCGCAGAGCCTGTTTTGACTGGAGTGATGCTTAGAATTCCATAAAAATGTATCTCTTTTTATTGTACTACTACAATCTGTTTGTCGGGCGAAACTGGAAAAAAACGACTTGTGTAGAAAGTAAACATCCGCACCTCGATGGTGGCAACTGTGCTTATGTCTGCGTAATGAAAAAGTAGGGAAAAATACAAACGTGTATATATCTGGTCTAGCAATCGATGACAAAAGAGCTCGCTGGCCAGACTTACATAATTACAAAGAGGAGATTCTCCTGATTATAAGGTGAATGCACCAATTTGTAAGTCGCTCTGGATAAGAGCGTCTGCTAAATGACTTAAATGTAAATGTAAATGTAAAATGGTGCCCGTGTTACAGTTTTGCTTCTGTCCCTTCTGCCACTACCTGGGCTCGAACCAGGGACCCTCTGCACACATAGACAACAGCCACCCTTGAAGCATCGTTACCTATCGCTCCACAAAAGCAGCGGCACCTTGCAGAGGAAGGGGAACAACTACTTCAAGGTCTCTGAGCGAGTGACGTCACCGATTGAATGCTATTAACGCGCACCCCGCTAACTAGCTAGCCATTTCACACCTGTTACACCCGACTTGAAAAAAATCTAAAAATACACATAGCGAGATATTTGGCGAAATAGACAAACATGCCTATATTTCCCCCATAGGAAACAATGGGAAGACCGCAGGGTTCCAATTATTTTTGTTGTTTACATTTTAACTATAAAACAACGTGAGCACGTCTCATTGTCAACAATAGCGAAGCAGGCATTGTGACGTTGAACATTAAGCTGGGAATAGAACGTTCGGAAGGCGAGTTGGTGCCACGGTGCTTAATACAACTAATAGGAGCTGGCAGGGTGAAAAATGCACTAAAATAAGGCCTGTTTTTTTGCAATTACTTCAAAACGACGGCAAGCAGCTGGGAAATATGGTCATATTATGAAACTGAGCTCCACGGTGGATGCATTGAACTGTTGTTCCTGTTTTGACTAAATTAATAGAGTGGGTTAGGTCTGCTCTATACCAAATTAGCATACCCCCTGAGACTCTTCCTTGTTTCACACCTGGTAGTTTGGTGGATGGGACTACCAGCTCTCTGTAACCTAGAGGGCCACCAGTGGGTCCATCTCCTTTATACCATGTTTCTTGTAGGATGACAATGTCTGTATTTCGAATTTCTTTGATGAAGTCTGGGTTCCTGCTCTTTAGGCCAAAGGCAGATGACCTCAGACCTTGTATATTCCAGGATGAGATAGTAATAGTGTTGTTTTTGTGTAGTTTAGGCCCGGACCATCACAGTAGGTGTGAGCAGAGCATGTTGAGCATCTGATACATACCTCTCAGGTCGCAGGATGGGCTTGGGCGGGTGTAATAGTGGGGGTTGGGCCTGTTGCTCTGCTACCGGCCTGGGCATATGTCCTGCTGTCATGTTGAGGTCCTTGCCGCGGGGGGCATGGGGTGGGTAGAAGGGGCATAAGTCCGATATGGGCGGGCCTATATAGGGTGTGGCCATGGTTTGCTTGGGGTGGTTTTAGCTGTTTGGGGTGTCGCTGGTGATGCTGTGGTCTGGGTGTAGGTCCTCTTTGTGTGTGTTCTCTCAGTGCAGGTACTTCGGGAGGGGGTCTTGCAGGTCTGGGACGGTGTCTCGCTGGTCTGTGCGGGGTGTCTGTTGCTCCTGTGAGGTGCTGAGGCTAAGGTTGAGAGTGATGTCATTCAGGATCCTGGCAAAAGTTGGGATTGCTGCCTTGTAGAGGTGGACCTGGTCGTAAAGGCTGTTCAAGTCCAGGGTGGAGTGGTGGGCCAGGTCTCTTGCATTCACCCACTGTATGGTGGCATGGTGAAAGTATTTTCGTGCTAGCAGGGTGGAGATAACCACTTCTGCGTTGCGGAAAGTGGAAGAAGCTTTTTCAATCACTCCCTTGAGTGCTGTTGCCACTCTTTCCTGCTGGGCCCTCAGGTGATTTGTGCCCGTGTGAATTATAATGTGGCTGGGGGAACCTCTCTCTCTCTCTTTACACGCTCTTTACTCTCTCTCTCTGATTCATTCCCATGTCTCATGACTATTCTTCAGTCAAGGTCAAAGGGTCGTGAAAACACAGACGGAAAATAAACTATTTAGGAAAAAGAGGCATATTTCTCTTTTACAGTATGTAAGACACTACCATGACACAGTAGAGTACTGTAGATCTTCAGGGTGCGCGTGTGTGCGTGCATATGCGTGCACGTGTGTGTGTGTGTGTTTGTAGCCTTAAACCTTGGACCGCACACACCACTTAGAACCCGGACCTTTACCTCTCCTATAACTCTTCTATATCATGGAATTTTTTTTTTAGTTTTTATTATCTTTTTCTTCACAAGTTCCTGGTGAAATAGAAATAGAAAACAGACAGAACAAGGCTGCAGGACACAGAGTGGTCAGTGAAACTGCTGCCAGAGAAAATATTATGCTTTAATTCCATATTCCATACTTTCTTTACCATCGCATCAATTATCCCATTCAGGAGAGCACTTCAGGATATTTTTCTTTCAACAAAATGATGTTTACCTTAGCGTACACACAATGAAAGTATAATAAACTCTGCACTTTTCACTCGCTGTACTGCACACCATATTCAGTCAACGAAAAAAAAAATCGTATCGATGCATCGCAGTAGGTTGGGTGTCAAAAACAGTGGCAATTCTCACTGTTCAAACTATATTTGTAATGTACTTATAATACGCACCTCTGTGTGTTTTCTGCTGCAACACAAAACACATTTGAAGTCATTTTCCTAATCCTACAGTAGGCCCTCTTATCCCACCCTCTCTCTCCGAGACACTTTGAATTCAAATGTGGGCTTTGAATTAGATTGCGTGTAGAACAGCACTGTAGCTTGAGCAAGCTACAGTAGCTGTGTGTGTGTGTGTGTGTGTGTGTGTGTGTGTGTGTGTGTGTGTGTGTGTGTGTGTGTGTGTGTGTGTGTGTGTGTGTGTGTGTGTGTGTGTGTGTGTGTGTGTGTGTGTGTACACAAATGTGTGTGTGTACACAAATGTGTGTGTGTACACAAATGTGTGTGTGTACACAAATGTGTGTGTATACACAAATGTGTGTGTATACACAAATGTGTGCGTACGAGTGTGTGTGTGGGCGTGGGAGTGTGTGTCTTAGCGTTTGGAGGACTGAGCGTATTGAGCGTGATTAATTGGGTCTGTCGGCCTGTTATTGTGCGGAGCTGCACGGACAATTTAAAACAGCATAGGTGGGCCCATTATGGGCCTGGGTCCAGGCTGACTCAACACTCAGGTTCACTACTAGAGCAAAGCCTAGGAATAGACTGATAGTTAGAGACAGACTGATAGTAAGAGACAGACTGATAGTAAGAGACAGACTGATAGTAAGAGACAGACTGATAGTAAGAGACAGACTGATAGTAAGGGACAGACTGACAGTAAGGGACAGACTGATAGTAAGAGACAGACTGATAGTAAGAGACAGACTGATAGTAAGAGACAGACTGATAGTAAGGGACAAACTGATAGTAAGGGACAGACTGATAGTAAGGGACAGACTGATAGAAAGGGACAGACTGATAGAAAGGGACAGACTGACAGTAAGTGACGAATATGGAAGAAGGACGTGTGAAGAACGTGTGAAAACCATACAATTAAAATTAACAACAACTTCTGTTTGAGAACCCCAACAGCTTTTTGGTCATGTTGAAGAGCATTTGGTGTAAATGGTTTCTGTTGCAAAACATTTTACAACAGACAAAACGTTGTTCAACAGAACCGGCGTAATGAATACACTCCAGGAGTGCGTTTAGTTCGATTGAACTTTTGCTACGGTATGGAATGGTTGGTACAGAACAACATGTTTCCCCGAAACGTTTTTGTACGTTCTTGAACAGACTTTGTGGTATGTTTGCTCCGTTTGGTGGGTGTGGTGGGCTGTGGCTTGAAACTGTGAGTGATGTTTTAAAGGGCAGCAGTGCATTTTGAACCCACAACCCAACCCCTCCCTGTTTTTCAATTGGTTGTTCAGTACAGCACCGTTTTCCATTTAAACACAGCCTACTGTATACACTTCTCAAGGAACCATGGAACCTTGCTGATTACAAGGCAATGCATTTGTTTCTGTTGACTGTTGGTCTTATTCAGTGGTGTAAAGTACTTAAGTAAAAATGCTTGAAATTACTACTTAAGTAGTTTTTTGGGGTATCTTTACTATTTATATTTTGACAACTTTTACTTTACTACATTCCTAAAGAAAATTATGTACTTTTTACTCCATACATTTTCCCTGACACTCAAAATTACTCGTTACATTTTGAATGCTTAGCAGGACAGAAAATGGTCTAATTCACACACTTATCAAGAGAACATCCCTGGTCATCCCTACTGCCTCTGATCTGGCGGACTCACTAAACACATGCTTCATTTGTAAATGTTGGAGTGTGCCCCTGGCTATCCCCCTAAAAATAATAATAATGGTGCCTTCTGGTTTGCTTAATATAAGGAATTTGAAATCATTTATACTTTTACTTTTGATACGGAAGTATAGTTTAGCAATAACATTTACTTTTTATACTTAAGTATATTTAAAACCAAATATTTTTAGACTTTTACTCAAGTAGAATAATACTGGGTGACTTTCACTTTTACTTGAGTAATTTTCTATTAGGGTATCTTCACATTTACTCAAGTATGACAATTGGGTACTTTTTCCACCACTGGTATTATTAATCATGAATTAATTGACTACTAACGTAAGAGTATTTGAGTGACAAATAACAGATAAGTAACTTTCTCATACCTTGTTATTAGATTTTTCCTCATGTTTATTTATACTTGCCAGTAACCTTATGATAACGGTTTGCCAGGTTGTATTTGTCTCGTCTGGATCTGTTTGTCAAGTTCTATTACCTTTCAATGTGAAATCCAGAGTTATGCGCCTTTGATTCTCATGAACCTTTTGGGTTTGCTCTGCAAACGTTGTGGGCGTCTTCGGTGGGCAGCAGGCCGCCACAAGTATCACTTCTCCTTCACTTAACCTATATAGAGAGGAAATTGCTTTTAACCCCCCGGTTACTGTGTCTCCTCCAGGGCCTTGCTTCAGACATGCAGTCAACCTCCCTCTCACTGAGGCTGCGTCTGAAATGCCACCCTATTCCCTACATAGTGCACTACTTTTGACCAGAGCTCTATGGGCCCTAGTCAAGTATAGTGCACTATAAAGGGTATAGAGGGCCATTCGGGCTGCAGCATGACTCTCTGATTCTGAAGTACTACATGCAGACAGAATTGGCTGAGCCAACCCCATTCTTCTGACCTGTCTAAACCTTGTATTATGTGAGGTAGAAAGAGATTAGCGTGAAAGGATGACAAATGCAATTGCAAACCGAATCAAAACAACTGTGTGTGTGTGTCCTTGTCTGTGTGCATGTCCTTGCCTCAGACAGAGCAAGAGAGAGACATTGAGAGATCTATAATAGAAAGAAAAGAGAAAACCCAAAAGGGAAGAGAGGGAGGAAAGCTAGCCACTCTGAATGGAAATCGTCAGTGTCATCAATGGAAAAGGAACAGATGTTTGTCGTTTTCTAAATGTTCCTCTGGAGAATCAAAGGGGACGAGCTCTCACTAACCTTTCATTAGATCCAATTGGACAAACCCATTTTCTTAATATGACTTTCCGAGCTACTATTGGGTAATGGGTGCTGTCAGTCTCCACGGTCCCTCCTCTTACACCTGTGTCCCAAATGGCACCCTATTTCCACTACTTTTGTCCAGAGCACTATGGGCTATGGTCAAAAGTAGTGCACTATATTGGGAATAGGCTGCCATTTGGGACACATCTGTGTGGTTTACTTCTCCTCACCGTCTGGCTTCCTAATAAAGCCATGAGATAGTGAGTGAAGACTGCTCTGGAGAAACAGGGACTCGCGTGTCTGTTGACATTCTTACTGCAGCAGTGGGAACAGGAAATGAGAATACACAACCCAGTGAGCAAAATTGGTTGGTAGACGTCTTTTCAACCAAAAATACTTATTTTTAATGTTTTGTTTTGGAAGAAAACACAGTGGTAATTTTGTAAAGATGCTATAACACTTTTATCCGTGTCACACACATTTTGCCAGTCAGACGATAACAGAGTAAGAAGAGACAACCTGCTGTCATCATCTATAAACCTGAATGTAGTGTCCATTGTAAACGCCCAACGACTTGTAAACAAATATGTTATAAAACCTTTATGTAAGCCCATTACACTGAAATGTAATCAAGAAATGTAGTGGTAAACATCTATTGTTAATCCTCCAGTGGGTGTTTCCACAAGACAGCGAATGGGGTGACCTCTGTCTTCACTGTCTGTCTACACAGAAGGATCTATTGGACTCATTCATGCTTCTTTTTCCCAAAACACCTCTGTGATCACTACAGCTTGCCCAGCATTAGCCTGATCCATGGGGTCAACACTAGTGAGACATGTACATACTACCTCAATCAGCCTGACTAACCGGTGTCTCTATGTAGCCTCGTAACTTTTATAGCCTCGCTACTGTTTTTCACTGTCTTTTTACTGTTGTTTTTATTTCTTTACTTACCTATTGTTCACCTAATACCTTTTTTACACTATTGGTTAGAGCCTGTAAGTAAGCATTTCACTGTAAGGTTGTATTCGGCGCACGTGAAAATAAACTTTGATTTGATTTGGCATATCACAGTCCGTAATGAAAGAGGCTCTGACTGTGGTCTGCAACGCTTAATGTCTTGGTATTAAACTGAGCCAAAGGTAGATAGACACATAGTGTTGGACAGATCTAAGAAGGACACAGTAGGATATAAGCTTTAAAGGTGTGTGTGTGCATGCACGCATGCACGCACTCACACACACACACACACACACATAGACACACACACACACACACACACGCACACACACACACACACACACACAATAGGGGCATCACTGGATCCTCCAAACTTCCTGTACACCCCTGAGAGCTTATTGGGGTTGTTAGTAGAGGGGAATTCCCAACTTGAAGGCTTCAAACCCCCTGGTCCCCTCCAACTTCATGAGTGGATGGTTAAGCCGCCTATCACCTACAAATTAGCTCTGTCAATCACAGCTGCCTCCCAGACACAGCCAACCAGCAGGGGGGGCACTCAGTGGAGGCGGGCCAGTCTGGTGTGTGACAGGAGAGGATAAATAATGACTAACCTTCAGAGACACCATAGAGAGAGGGAAGGAGAGAGTGATTAGGGAAAGAGAGAGAGAGAATAATGCATGCATAGGAGAATTAGGACGATTCCCGCTAAATATCAAAATCCAGAAAAGAGCAATTAAATTCTACAACTACTTAAAAAAGAAGCGATTTGCAAACATTCCATAACAAACACTGTGACTGACCCAAATTTAAGGAAAGCTTTGACTATGTACAGACTCAGTGAGCATTTGATAAAGACCGCCGTAGGCAGACCTGGCTCTCAAGAGAAGACAGGCTATGTGCACACTGCCCACAAAATGAGGTGGAAACCAAGCTGCACTTCCTAACCCCAAATATATGACCATATTAGAGACACATATTTCCCTCAGATTACACAGACTCACAAAGAATGTGAAAACAAATCCAATCTTGATAAACTCACATATCTATTTGGTGAAATAGCACAGTGCGCGACCACAGCAACAATATTTGTGACCTTTTGCCACAAGAAAAGGATAACCATTGGAGCACAATCAACAGTGTAAATACAACTTATATTTATATCTGTTTATTTATTTTACCTTTCATACTTCAACTATTTGCACATTGTTACAACAATATACATAGCCAATAATATAACATTTGTGAGTGTTCTCTTTACTGTTAATTTGTTTATTTCCCTTTTGTTTATTGTCTAGTCCACTTGCTTTGGCAATGTAAACCCGTTTCCCATGCCAATAAAGCCTTTTGAATTGACATTGAATTGAAGTGAGAGAGAGAAAAGAGAGAATGAACGACAGCTAGTGAGAAGAAAGCTTTTGGATGACATAAGAGAGAAAACACACCAACTTAATATGCAGAACACGTCAGTTCAAATACAACGTTTCTAGTACTGTAGTTACAGACAGAGAGAGAGAGAACAGGCTGTTGATGCCTCTTAAGGCAGCCCCCCGCACCTCTATGATTCAGAGGGGTTGGGTTAAATGCGGAAGACACATTTCAGTTGAATGCATTCAGTTGTACAACTGACTACGTATCCCCCTTTCCCTTTCCTTTCCCTTTCCCAACCAATCAGACAACTAGAAGGGAGAAAAGACAGCGAGAGAGGGGAAAAGGGATAAGAGAGAAAGAGAGGGGCAAGAGAGAGAGAGGGAGAAAGGGAGAGAGAGAGAGTGAGGGAGAAAGGGATAAGAGGAAGAGAGAGAGAGAGACGGGAAAGAGATGGGGGGAGAGAGAAAGAGAGAAGAGTGAGAGAAAGAGAGAGAAAGGGGGAGAAAGGGAGAGGGAGATAAGAGCAAAAGACAGGGGGAGATGAGAGAGAACAGAGTTAGGCTTGGGTGATATACCGTTTATACCCTATACCAGGGTATTTTGGCTGCGGGGGTGTGTGCTACGCCACTGCTCAAATAAATTATATCCAGCTCAGGGCTCCAGCTTTGCATTTGGTTTACTAACTTGCTAGCTAAGTGGCTAGATGTGAAGATCAAGCTTACTGGTGCCAGCAGAGACATTCAATCCACTCCTGGATCAAGATCCCTGTTGCCTAAATTGTTTGGTAATTGTTTTTTTTATAGCACCCCTTGTGTGCACATTCGGTAATATCATATGCCGGTACGGTATGACGGTATAAAAAAAACTGCAAAAACCTGCAAGCTTAAACAGAGCTGCTATGTCTAATTGGCCTGTGATTGTGTTGTGGCCCTACGGACTGAGACGCTACGAGTCATTACCCCTCGTCCAGTCTCTGCTTGTAACGTTCGTCGTCTGAAGATGAGGAATCATCGGACCAAAGCGCGGCGTGGTAAGTGTTCATGTTATTTTTATTAGAACAGAAACACTAAACAAAATAACAAAGAGAGTGAAACGAAAACGAAACAGTCCTGTAAGGTGCAGCAACACAAAACAGAAAACAACTACCCACAAAACCAACATGGTAAATGGCAACCTAAATAGGCTCCCCAATCAGAGACAACGAGAAACAGCTGTCTCTGATTGGGAACCAACTCAGGCCACCATAAACCTACAAACCCCTAGACCATACAAAATCCCCATAGATAAACAAAAACCCTAGACAAGAAAAAAACCTAGACAATACAAAAACTAAACAAACCACCCTTGTCACACCCTGACCTAACCAAAAAATAAAGGAAACAAATATAACTAAAGTCAGGGCGTGACACTGCTGTCTCACAACCTTTAATAGAGCCTGGAAGGAGGCTTGTGTTTGAGTGAAGCCTGGAACTACGTTAAAAACCTCTGTCTGAGTACTTGTTCTATTATATATTTTCCTCAGCACTGCCATTAGGAAGTATTCCTTGACATTGGCGTTTGTCTGTTTCTTGAGGCCCTCTCACCAGTATGTGAATCGCGCATACAGTATAGACCACATCAGAATGTTGTCACAATAGCAAGCAAATTTAGTTCCGGGTATGATTATGTGCATGGCTGTGCTCTGTATTTACAGAGCAATCACATAATATGGTTGACAGTACAGTAAAGAACCAGCAAAATTAACTTATAAGTTATATCTGAAATATATTTTTCCTCAGTACAGGCGATGTATGAACAGGCGACCTGTTCATCAGTGGTGGTATGTTTCTTGAGGCCCCGACGCCTTGGGAAGCACATTCAAAACTTTGTCTAAATAGGTTAGCTATTCATTCAGTGGCTGTATCTCAATGTACATCATGAAGGTACACCACGACTCAGAGAAATGAGAATTCATGAGGATGCTCTTCTGTGAATCAACCCATGGGTAAAATGACACAAAATGTTAATTTTCAGAATTCCAAATGTCAGGGGGAAGAGGCTGCTTCAAATATCAACCATCCATTACTTATGGATACCTTTGTTTTGTGTGTGTGTGTGTCTGCTTAATGACTGTTCCTCTCTCTATACATATTGTTTTGTACTTGTTCTCCCAAATTTTGTGATATCCAATTGGTAGTTACAGTTTTGTCCCATCGCTGCAACTCCCGTACGGACTCAGGAGAGGCAAAGGTCGAGAGCCATGTGTCCTCCGAAACACAACCCAACCAAGCCTCACTACTTCTTTACACACTGCTCGCTTAACCCGAAAGCCAGCCGCAAAAAATATGTAAGAGGAAACAACTGGCGACTGTGTCAGCAGGACAAGGACATCCCTGCCGGCCAAACCCTCCCCTAACCCAGACGAGACTGGGCCAATTGTGCGCCGCCTCATGGGTCTGCCGGTCACGGCCGGCTGCAACACAGCCCGGGATCGAACCCGGTTCTGTAGCGACGTCTCAAGCACTGCGATGCAGTGCCTTATACCGCTGCGCCACTCGGAAGGCCACATTACCCATCTGTTAATGTACGTAATTTATGTGAAATTAAAGTCATACATTGTTATTCTCTAAAAATGACTTTTTCTATGTGTCTCTGCTTGTCCCTCAGTTCCTTTCTGAAAGTCCTGTCTTCATGACTGCTCCTCTCTTTATGCTGTATATATAAACTTAATTAATGACCGCATCCCAAATGGCACCCCACTACCCCCAAGTGCACTATATAGGTTATAAGGGGCCATTTGGAATGCTGTATATGTGTAGTTGAGAATCAAAGAGACCAAAGAAACCCTATTTTGAATGAGGAACTAGAGTCCTTCAAGAGAAAGAATAACAGGTGAATACAGCAGTTGTTCAACTCGTCTTTTATTCATTCACTCATTCCTTTATTATTGCTGTATTTTTCTCTCCTTCAAAGTGTTGGAAAGAAAAGCCGCCCTCTCTTCAGCTCCTCCGATTCCTTCTTGCCAATCACCAGTCGACACCTGTACTGCCGTCCAATCAAATCTCTCCTTAACCACCTCGTCATCACCTCAACCTGCCATCCAGAATAAGCCCACATTTAGAGTAGGTTCTATTGTTCATTTGAAGTCGTCAGTTTAACTCAGTCTCATAAGGCCAGGAGTTGTTCTTGACCATGTGACCTGACCAGGAATAAACCCCTAGACTAGTCATGCATATAAAATATATCTGTTATTGTTGTAGTTGTCATACAGAAAGCCTGTGTAAGTATGGAGATGAGACAATCACCATGTTTCTCACCATGAGACTATGTTTACAGACAATTACTGAACTGACCCTGTTATTATCCTGTTATCACACTTTTTCCTCTTTCATTGTTTTTCTTCTATCTTTCGCTTCCTCCCATTCAGCATAATGAACAAACACTCAGCAGCAATGTCACTATCTCCTTCATTTAAACTGAGACCCAAACTCTCAGGCTTAGCAAAAATACCCTGTCATTCAGGACTTCAGAGAGATAGATAAATAGAGAAAGTGAAATAGAGAGAGATATAATTCATCAGTGAGTTTGTCTTTTCTCCTGAGGCCTCTCGCTGATTCCCAATTATCGTTCCACTCTGTGGGTCTTTTGATCAAAGCTAAAAATCCCTGAAAACCTTTTGCCATTAAGAGGGGCTATTAAACCTTTCATGCCTCACCACTCATCTAAAAACACCATCCACTTGGAACCATCTGTTAGGTTTCACTGCTTGTCAGGCCATTGGCCAGCTTTTCAGATCAGAGCTGTTTACTAGCCCTAAAACCAACATTCAGCCAATCACGTTGGCTCTTCTAGCCCTAAAACCAACAATCAGCCAATCACATTGCCTCTTCTAGCCCTAAAACCAACATTCAGCCAATCACATTGGCTCTTCTAGCCCTAAAACCAACATTCAACTAATCATGTTGGCATGTTGAAAAATCAACCTTTTCTTATTTTTAAACTGTGTGGTCTGAAGGCTATAGGAGTGGTGTACAACATTCCAAAACCAAACATAATGTGCAAACACACATCATCAAACTACCACACTGTGAGTATGAGTGTGAGTGACCAAACACACATCATCAAACTACCACACTGTGAGTATGAGTGTGAGTGACCAAACACACATCATCAAACTACCACACTGTGAGTATGAGTGTGAGTGACCAAACACACATCATCAAACTACCACACTGTGAGTATGAGTGTGAGTGACCAAACACACACAAACACAGTTCCATCACCACTTCTCTTCCATTCGCTGTTCCTTTTCTATCACTTCCCTGTTCCTTTTTTCATAACTCTTCATAACTCTTCATAACTCTTCATAACTCTTCATAACTCTTCATAACTCTTCATAGTCGGATGCCTGAGAGAGGGCAGCTGTTCTCAACGCCACAGCACTTCACATACAATGTTCTCACAACTTTCCCACAACATTCCTACAGTATGTCACTTCGATTTCAGTAATGCTTGGGTGATGTTGAAAACCCTGTAAATGAGTTGAGAGTATGTAATGAAATACATTTAAAGCATCTTGACTACTAACTTGTCACTGACACTATAGGCTACATTAACAGTGAAAGACTTCTGCTACATGATTATTCTCAATTCTCTACTTATTTGCTAATAACAAATAAAATCATTATTCTCTATAAAAATACTAGGATCTGTCCATATGGCAATAATTTCTAGAATAGTAGATCATTTTATGTTCCATTTCTGTGAATGTGTTGAAGTATGTTCAGGCCATGCACAATTCTGTCCAGCTGTGTGTTGTGAAAGGACAGAAACTAGTCTTGAAATCCAGCTTACCCAACATTTCAGGAATATGGACCAAATGAGGCCTACAAAACACTATTGCATTTCAAAGTGCGTTAGAAGCTCTGATAACAGTCTGTGTCAGTAATTTTATTGTGTGGTGTCTGTTGCAGCATCAGTGTCAGTCAGCTAGGAGCCCCCAGCCCCAGAGGCCTCAAATGAGGTCACGGCCTGTAGTAGCTCTCCCAGCCCGTCTTCCTAGCTCCGTTGTGGGACACTGGAGTCCTCAGGGCTGCTGTCCAGTAACTCATCCTCTGAGAAGCTGATGTGCAGACAGGTGTCATTGATGGGGGAGGAGAAGGGGAGCGTGTGCTCGTAGCTGTCCGCGTGTGTGCCTGGGGTGGTGGTGACGCATGACAGGGGTGCAGTTTCCCCCTTCATGTCTTCTAGGGGGCTGCCACAGCCGCTAGAGGCAGTCAGGAACGTCCCCCTGTCACCAAACGGGTCCTCTTCGTCGTGGAGGGGCGAGAGATGCGATTTAGTCTCGGAGCGGACGCCGGAATCCTCGCTAGCTGAGCCGCACGAGCCGCTCTCGCCGCCTCCATTGCTGAGCTGGTGGAAGTCTCCTGAGAGTCCGGAAGAGAGGGAGCAGGGTGTGATGTCTGGGAAGGACAGGCTCTCGCTCCGGCTCGGAACGCCACCATTCCCGTCTACTTGTGTGGTCAGGGGCATGGTCAGCGGGTTGAACTCCAACCCCGGAGAGACAGTTCGGCTGGCTCGCTTACGGTTGAAGGACGGGGGAGGCGGGTCCAATTTAGGGATGATCTGTTTAAACCTGTCAATCAGAAAAGAGAGTTGGATTTAATCGAAGGTCACATCTCAAATGACACCATATTCTCCATGTAGTACCCTACTGTGATTAACTACTTTAGACCAGAGCTGTGTAAACCTGGCGGTTTAAGGGCATTGAGGGGCACCCCACTCTGTTCCCTATAGGGCACTACTTTTGACATGTAGTGCACTATATGGGGGTATTAGGGTGTCATTTGAAATGCAGGCTAAGTGAAATATGCGTCTTATATTCCTCAAAATTTCAAATAGTGTCAATAACATGAGCTACTGCTCTTAATGTAAATGTAGTGAATAGTGAGTGTTTTCTCTATAACATGCAGGGGCATTCAAAAGGGAAATAAGCCTCACTGTTTACATTTTCACAGTGACACTTCCATTCTTTAAACCCAATCCACTTTGAGGTAAGCCGCTGCCCGATGGGAGCTGTGTGTGTATGTGTGTGTGTTTGTGCGTGTTTGTGTGTTTGGTGAGAGCAGTCTGGGCACTTATCTTGGTCCCACAGCTCCCCTGTTGGGAGGAAGAGGGGAAGAGAAAGAGAGAGAGAGAAAGTGAGAGATGAGAGAGAAAGGGAGCTGCAGGCTTTCCTCTCCTCTATCGACAGCACCAAACACACACTATAAATAGCTGCATTGCAGTCTCCCTGTTTAGACCACAGAAAACCCATGGTGGTTATACCACACACACACAGAAACACATACACTATATAGCACCAATCAAAAGTTTGGAAACACCTACTCATTCAAGGGTTTTTCTGTATTTTTACTGTTTTCTACATTGTAGAATAATAGTGAAGACATGAAAACTATGAAATAACACATATGGAATCATGTAATAAACCAAAAAGTGTTAAACAAATCAAAATGTATTTTATATTTTAGATTCTTCAAAGTAGCCACCCTTTGCATTGATCACAGCTTTGCAGACCCTTGGCATTTTCTCAACCAGCTTTACCTGGAATGCTTTTCCAACAGTCTTGAAGGAGTTCCCACATACAGTATGCTGAGTACTGGTAACTCTAATGAACTTATCTGTCACGGCCGTTAACAGAAGAGGACCAAGGTGCAGCGTGGTGAGCGTACATTTTCTCTTTATTTGGAAAAAAAGACGCCGAACAAAACAACAAACACTACAAAAACAAACCGTGAAGCTCAAAGGCTATGTGCCCTAAACAAAAGTCAACTTCCCACAAAGACAGGTGGAAAAAAGGGCTACCTAAGTATGGTTCTCAATCAGAGACAACGATAGACAGCTGCCTCTGATTGAGAACCACACCCGGCCAAACACAAAGAAATAGAAAACATAGAAATAAAGAAACTAGAATGCCCACCCTAGTCACACCCTGGCCTAACCAAAATAGAGAATAAAAACCTCTCTATGGCCAGGGCGTGACATTATCCTCTGCAGCAGAGGTAACTCTGGGTCTTCCTTTCCTGTGGCGGTCCTCATGAAAGCCAGTTTCATCATAGCGCTGTCACATGAATTGATGCTGGAGAGACGAAGCAGGTACGAGGAGTCAAACATTTAATAAAGAATGGACATGGAACGAGACAGGAACAGCGGCAGCAAATTAATAATACAGACAAAAAACTATTAATGCAGCAGCAGGGAACAGAGCAAGGGAACTGACAAATATAGGGGAGGTAATAAACAGATGATGAGTGAGTCCAGGTGAGTCCAATATCACTGATGCGCGTGACGAGGGAAGGCAGGTGTACGTAATAGATGGCAGGAGTGCGTGATGCAGGGAAGCCTGGTGCCCTCAAACGCCAGGGGGGAAGAGCTGGAGCAGACGTGACAGTAACCCCCCCTCTAGGGGAACCACCCGGCGTCCCACCTGGGCGAACCGGCCGAGACATGGGCGCTGGGCAAGCCGATTTGGGGCCTGGAAGCCCAACGAACTGGCAGGAGCGTGGGAACCTGGCGAGCCGGCTGAGGCATGGAAGCCCGGCGATCCAGCTGAGGCAAGACACCTGTCGATCCCGCTGCAGAGAGGGAGCCCGAAGATCCGGTGGAGTGTGACATGGAATGGAAACCCGCCAAGCCAACCGAAGCGAGGAAACCCCTCGAGTCAGTCAGGGCGTGGAAACCCAACGGGCTGGCTTAGACACCCCCGGTTCCATCGGCGGCGGAATCCACCCTAACGTCACCAACAAAAACACAAAAAAAAAGACGCCTTGACCTACTGGGTGAACACGAACTGACGATCCGGCTGAGGCCCGACGTGGGATGGGCGCCATCCGAGCCAACCGGGACAAGGAAACCTCTCGAGCCAGCGAGGGCGTGGAAGCCCGACGAGCTGGCTAGGCACCCCCGGTTCCATCAGCGGCGACCCAGAGCCGATGTCACCACCAACCGGAATGCCAGTACTCCCCCATGCTTTGTATGATGTCTTCTGCATTCTGTCACATGGTATGACGCTGGAGAGGCGAAGCAGGTACGGGGAGTCAAACATTTAATAAAGAACGGACATGGAACGAGACAGGAACAGCATCAGCAAACTAGTAATACAGACAAAAAACAATTAATGCAGCAGCGGGGAACAGAGCAAAGGAACTGACAAATATAGGGGAGGTAATAAACAGATGATGAGTGAGTCCAGGTGAGTCCAATATTGCTGACGCGTGTGCCGAGGGAAGGCAGGTGTACGTAATAGATGGCAGGAGTGCGTGATACAGGGCAGCCTGGCGCCCTCAAGCGCCAGGGGGGGGGGGAGAGCGGGAGCAGACGTGACAAGCGCTTGATGGTTTTTGCGACTGCACTTGAAGAAACTTTCAAAGTTCTTGACATTTTCCGGATTGACTGACCTTCATGTTTTAAAGTAATGATGGACTGTATTTCTCTTTGCTTATTTGAGCTGTTCTTGCCATAATATGGACTTGGTCTTTTACCAAATAGGGCTATCTTCTGTATACCAACCCTACCTTGTTACAACACAACTGATTGGCTCAAACACATTAAAAAGGAAATAAATTCCAATAATAAATTTTCAACAAGGCACACCTGTTAATTGAAATGCATTCCAGGTGACTACCTCATGAAGCTGGTTGAGAGAATGCCAAGAGTATGCAAAGCTGTCATTAAGGCAAAGGGTGGCTACTTCGAAGAATCTCAAATATAACATATTTTGATTTGTTTAACACTTTTTTGGTTACTACATGATTCCATAGTTTTGATGTCTTCACTATTATTCTACAATGTAGAAAAACCCTGAGATGAGTAGGTGTGTTCAAACTTTTGACTGGTACTGTATATACAAAAGTGGACAGCCCTTCAAATGAGTGGATTCGGCTATTTCAGCCACACCTGTTACTGACAGGTGTATAAATCGAGCACACAGCTATGTAATCTCCATAGACAAACATTGGCAGTAGAATGGCCTTACTGAAGAGCTCAGTGACTTTCAACGTGGCACCGTCATAGGGTGACGGCTTTCCAACAAGTCAGTTCGTCAAATTTTTGCCCTGCTAGAGCTGCTGCTGCTGTTATTGTGAAGTGGAAAATGCAAGGAGCAACAACGGCTCAGCATCATGGTAGACCACACAAGCTCACAAACACGACCGCAGAGTGTTGAAGTGTGTAGCGAGTAAAAATCATCTGTCCTTGGTTGCAACACTCACTACTGAGTTCTAAACTGCCTCTGGAATCAACGTCAGCACAAGAAGTGTTCGTCGAGAGCTTCAGGATATGGGTTTCCATGGCCAAGCGTTGGCTGGAGTGGTGTAAAGCTAACCGCCATTGGACTCTGGAGCAATGGAAACGCGTTCTCTGGAGTGATGAATCACAGTCCGACGGACTAATCTTGGTTTTGGTCGAATGTCAGGAGAACGCTACCTGACCGAATGTATAGTTCCAACTGTAAACTTTGGTGAAGGAGGAATAATGGTCTGGGGCTGTTCTTCATGGTTCAGGCCCCTTAGTTCCAGTGAAGGGAACTCTTAATGCTACATCATACAAAGAAATTCTAGACGATTTTGAGCTTCCAACTTTGTGGCAACAGTTTGGGGAAGGCCCTTTCCTGTTTCAACATTTCAACAAATTCCCCCATGCACAAAGCGAGGTCCATACAGAAATGGTTTGTCGAGATCAGTGTGGAAGAACTTGACTGGCCTGCACAGAGCCCTGACCTCAACTCCATCGAACACATTTGGGATGAATTGGAACACCGACTGCGAGCCAGGCCTAATCACCCAACATCAGCGCCTGACCTCACTAATGCTCTTGTGGCTGCAAGACCCCGCAGCAATGTTCCAACATCTAGTGGAAAGCCTTCCCAGAAGAGTGGAGGCTGTTATAGCAGCAAAGGGGATCAACATATTAATGCCCATGATTTTGGAATGAGATGTTGATGAGCAGGTGTCCACATACTTTTGGACGGTAGTGTACGTGTGTAAACACACGCACACAGCCAAACACACACACAAGCAAACAAACACACACATTCCTCCCTGTTTCATTCTGTTTGTTTGTTTTGTTTACTAAGTGAAGCTACGACAGCCTATGAGTGAAGCCTGTTTGTAGTGTGTGAGCTGTTATGAGTTGTAACTGTCGTAGTTGTAATGTGTACTGTGTGCTGCTATTGAACATCTATATAAAGCTTATAAAGGGTTTATAAAGGCTTCATTAAGCCTTTCATGTTGTTGTCTGTTAAAGGTGACACTGGCTGTTCCTAAGTGTGTAGTTATTGAGTTGTATGGAGCCTGGTTTCTAGTTGTGTGATGTGTAGTTATTGAGTTGGATGTATCATGGTTTCTAGTTGTGTGATGTGTAGTTATTGAGTTGTATGGAGCCTGGTTTCTAGTTGTGTGATGTGTAGTTATTGAGTTGTATGGAGCCTGGGTTCTAGTTGTGTGATGTGTAGATATTGAGTTGTATGTAGCCTGGTTTCTAGTTGTGTGATGTGTAGTTATTGAGTTGTATGTAGCCTGGGTTCTAGTTGTGTGATGTGTAGTTATTGAGTTGTATGGAGCCTGGTTTCTAGTTGTGTGATGTGTAGTTATTGAGTTGTATGTAGCCTGGGTTCTAGTTGTGTGATGTGTAGTTATTGAGTTGTATGGAGCCTGGTTTCTAGTTGTGTGATGTGTAGTTATTGAGTTGTATGTAGCCTGGGTTCTAGTTGTGTGATGTGTAGTTATTGAGTTGTATGTAGCCTGGTTTCTAGTTGTGTGATGTGTAGTTATTGAGTTGTATGTATCCTGGTTTCTAGTTGTGTGATGTGTAGTTATTGAGTTGTATGTAGCCTGGGTTCTAGTTGTGTGATGTGTAGTTATTGAGTTGTATGTAGCCTGGTTTCTAGTTGTGTGATGTGTAGTTATTGAGTTGTATGGAGCCTGGTTTCTAGTTGTGTGATGTGTAGTTATTGAGTTGTATGTAGCCTGGGTTCTAGTTGTGTGATGTGTAGTTATTGAGTTGTATGGAGCCTGGTTTCTAGTTGTGTGATGTGTAGTTATTGAGTTGTATGTAGACTGGTTTCTAGTTGTGTGATGTGTAGTTATTGAGTTGTATGGAGCCTGGGTTCTAGTTGTGTGATGTGTAGTTATTGAGTTGTATGGAGCCTGGTTTCTAGTTGTGTGATGTGTAGTTATTGAGTTGTATGTAGACTGGTTTCTAGTTGTGTGATGTGTAGTTATTGAGTTGTATGTAGCCTGGTTTCTAGTTGTGTGATGTGTAGTTATTGAGTTGTATGGAGCCTGGTTTCTAGTTGTGTGATGTGTAGTTATTGAGTTGTATGTAGCCTGGGTTCTAGTTGTGTGATGTGTAGTTATTGAGTTGTATGGAGCCTGGTTTCCAGTTGTGTGATGTGTAGTTATTGAGTTGTATGTAGACTGGTTTCTAGTTGTATGATGTGTAGTTATTGAGTTGTATGTAGCCTGGGTTCTAGTTGTGTGATGTGTAGTTATTGAGTTGTATGGAGCCTGGTTTCTAGTTGTGTGATGTGTAGTTATTGAGTTGTATGTAGACTGGTTTCTAGTTGTGTGATGTGTAGTTATTGAGTTGTATGTAGCCTGGTTTCTAGTTGTGTGATGTGTAGTTATTGAGTTGTATGTAGCCTGGTTTCTAGTTGTGTGATGTGTAGTTATTGAGTTGTATGTAGCCTGGTTTCTAGTTGTGTGATGTGTAGTTATTGAGTTGTATGTAGCCTGGTTTCTAGTTGTGTGATGTGTAGTTATTGAGTTGTATGTAGACTGGTTTCTAGTTGTGTGATGTGTAGTTATTGAGTTGTATGTAGCCTGGTTTCTAGTTGTGTGATGTGTAGTTATTGAGTTGTATGTAGCCTGGTTTCTAGTTGTGTGATGTGTAGTTATTGAGTTGTATGGAGCCTGGTTTCTAGTTGTGTGATGGGTAGCTATTGACTTGTATGTAGCCTGGGTTCTAGTTGTGTGATGTGTAGTTATTGAGTTGTATGGAGCCTGGTTTCTAGTTGTGTGATGTGTAGTTATTGAGTTGTATGTAGACTGGTTTCTAGTTGTGTGATGTGTAGTTATTGAGTTGTATGGAGCCTGGTTTCCAGTTGTGTGATGTGTAGTTATTGAGTTGTATGTAGACTGGTTTCTAGTTGTGTGATGTGTAGTTATTGAGTTGTATGTAGCCTGGGTTCTAGTTGTGTGATGTGTAGTTATTGAGTTGTATGGAGCCTGGTTTCTAGTTGTGTGATGTGTAGTTATTGAGTTGTATGTAGACTGGTTTCTAGTTGTGTGATGTGTAGTTATTGAGTTGTATGTAGCCTGGTTTCTAGTTGTGTGATGTGTAGTTATTGAGTTGTATGTAGCCTGGTTTCTAGTTGTGTGATGTGTAGTTATTGAGTTGTATGTAGACTGGTTTCTAGTTGTGTGATGTGTAGTTATTGAGTTGTATGTAGCCTGGTTTCTAGTTGTGTGATGTGTAGTTATTGAGTTGTATGTAGCCTGGTTTCTAGTTGTGTGATGTGTAGTTATTGAGTTGTATGGAGCCTGGTTTCTAGTTGTGTGATGGGTAGCTATTGACTTGTATGTAGCCTGGGTTCTAGTTGTGTGATGTGTAGTTATTGAGTTGTATGGAGCCTGGTTTCTAGTTGTGTGATGTGTAGTTATTGAGTTGTATGTAGACTGGTTTCTAGTTGTGTGATGTGTAGTTATTGAGTTGTATGTAGCCTGGGTTCTAGTTGTGTGCTGTGTAGTTATTGAGTTGTATGGAGCCTGGTTTCTAGTTGTGTGATGTGTAGTTATTGAGTTGTATGTAGACTGGTTTCTAGTTGTGTGATGTGTAGTTATTGAGTTGTATGGAGCCTGGTTTCTAGTTGTGTGATGTGTAGTTATTGAGTTGTATGTAGCCTGGGTTCTAGTTGTGTGATGTGTAGTTATTGAGTTGTATGGAGCCTGGTTTCCAGTTGTGTGATGTGTAGTTATTGAGTTGTATGTAGACTGGTTTCTAGTTGTGTGATGTGTAGTTATTGAGTTGTATGTAGCCTGGTTTCTAGTTGTGTGATGTGTAGTTATTGAGTTGTATGTAGCCTGGTTTCTAGTTGTGTGATGTGTAGTTATTGAGTTGTATGTAGCCTGGTTTCTAGTTGTGTGATGTGTAGTTATTGAGTTGTATGTAGCCTGGTTTCTAGTTGTGTGATGTGTAGTTATTGAGTTGTATGGAGCCTGGTTTCTAGTTGTGTGATGGGTAGCTATTGACTTGTATGTAGCCTGGGTTCTAGTTGTGTGATGTGTAGTTATTGAGTTGTATGGAGCCTGGTTTCTAGTTGTGTGATGTGTAGTTATTGAGTTGTATGTAGACTGGTTTCTAGTTGTGTGATGTGTAGTTATTGAGTTGTATGTAGCCTGGGTTCTAGTTGTGTGCTGTGTAGTTATTGAGTTGTATGGAGCCTGGTTTCTAGTTGTGTGATGTGTAGTTATTGAGTTGTATGTAGACTGGTTTCTAGTTGTGTGATGTGTAATTATTGAGTTGTATGTAGCCTGGTTTCTAGTTGTGTGATGTGTAGTTATTGAGTTTTATGGAGCCTGGTTTCTAGTTGTGTGATGTGTAGTTATTGAGTTTTATGGAGCCTGGTTTCTAGTTGTGTGATGTGTAGTTATTGAGTTGTATGTAGACTGGTTTCTAGTTGTGTGATCTGTAGTTATTGCGTTTTATGGAGCCTGGTTTCTAGTTTTTGATGTGTAGTTATTGAGTTGTATGGAGCCTGGTTTCTAGTTGTGTGATGTGTAGTTATTGAGTTGTATGGAGCCTGGGTGCTAGTTGTGTGATGTGTAGTTATTGAGTTGTATGGAGCCTGGTTTCTAGTTGTGTGATGTGTAGTTATTGAGTTGTATGTAGACTGGTTTCTAGTTGTGTGATGTGTAATTATTGAGTTGTATGTAGCCTGGTTTCTAGTTGTGTGATGTGTAGTTATTGAGTTTTATGGAGCCTGGTTTCTAGTTGTGTGATGTGTAGTTATTGAGTTTTATGGAGCCTGGTTTCTAGTTGTGTGATGTGTAGTTATTGAGTTGTATGTAGACTGGTTTCTAGTTGTGTGATCTGTAGTTATTGCGTTTTATGGAGCCTGGTTTCTAGTTTTTGATGTGTAGTTATTGAGTTGTATGGAGCCTGGTTTCTAGTTGTGTGATGTGTAGTTATTGAGTTGTATGTAGCCTGGGTTCTAGTTGTGTGATGTGTAGTTATTGAGTTGTATGGAGCCTGGTTTCTAGTTGTGTGATGTGTAGTTATTGAGTTGTATGTAGCCTGGTTTCTAGTTGTGTGATGTGTAGTTATTGAGTTGTATGTAGCCTGGTTTCTAGTTGTGTGATGTGTAGTTATTGAGTTGTATGGAGCCTGGTTTCTAGTTGTGTGATGTGTAGTTATTGAGTTGTATGTATCCTGGTTTCTAGTTGTGTGATGTGTAGTTATGGAGTTGTATGTATCCTGGTTTCTAGTTGTGTGATGTGTAGTTATTGAGTTGTATGGAGCCTGGTTTCTAGTTGTGTGATGTGTAGTTATTGAGTTGTATGTAGACTGGTTTCTAGTTGTGTGATGTGTAGTTATTGAGATGTATGGAGCCTGGTTTCTAGTTGTGTGATGTGTAGTTATTGAGTTTTATGGAGCGTGGTTTCTAGTTGTGTGATGTGTAGTTATTGAGTTGTATGTAGACTGGTTTCTAGTTGTGTGATGTGTAGTTATTGATTTGTATGGAGCCTGGTTTCTAGTTGTGTGATGTGTAGTTATTGAGTTGTATGGAGCCTGGTTTCTAGTTGTGTGATGTGTAGTTATTGAGTTGTATGGAGCCTGGTTTCTAGTTGTGTGATGTGTAGTTATTGAGTTGTATGTATCCTGGTTTCTAGTTGTGTGATGTGTAGTTATTGAGTTGTATGGAGCCTGGTTTCTAGTTGTGTGATGTGTAGTTATTGAGTTGTATGTAGACTGGTTTCTAGTTGTGTGATGTGTAGTTATTGAGTTGTATGTAGCCTGGGTTCTAGTTGTGTGCTGTGTAGTTATTGAGTTGTATGGAGCCTGGTTTCTAGTTGTGTGATGTGTAGTTATTGAGTTGTATGTAGACTGGTTTCTAGTTGTGTGATGTGTAATTATTGAGTTGTATGTAGCCTGGTTTCTAGTTGTGTGATGTGTAGTTATTGAGTTTTATGGAGCCTGGTTTCTAGTTGTGTGATGTGTAGTTATTGAGTTTTATGGAGCCTGGTTTCTAGTTGTGTGATGTGTAGTTATTGAGTTGTATGTAGACTGGTTTCTAGTTGTGTGATCTGTAGTTATTGCGTTTTATGGAGCCTGGTTTCTAGTTGTGTGATGTGTAGTTATTGAGTTGTATGGAGCCTGGTTTCTAGTTGTGTGATGTGTAGTTATTGAGTTGTATGGAGCCTGGGTTCTAGTTGTGTGATGTGTAGTTATTGAGTTGTATGGAGCCTGGTTTCTAGTTGTGTGATGTGTAGTTATTGAGTTGTATGTAGACTGGTTTCTAGTTGTGTGATGTGTAGTTATTGAGATGTATGGAGCCTGGTTTCTAGTTGTGTGATGTGTAGTTATTGAGTTGTATGTAGCCTGGTTTCTAGTTGTGTGATGTGTAGTTATTGAGTTGTATGTAGCCTGGTTTCTAGTTGTGTGATGTGTAGTTATTGAGTTGTATGTAGCCTGGTTTCTAGTTGTGTGATGTGTAGTTATTGAGTTGTATGTAGCCTGGGTTCTAGTTGTGTGATGTGTAGTTATTGAGTTGTATGGAGCCTGGTTTCTAGTTGTGTGATGTGTAGTTATTGAGTTGTATGTAGCCTGGGTTCTAGTTGTGTGATGTGTAGTTATTGAGTTGTATGGAGCCTGGTTTCTAGTTGTGTGATGTGTAGTTATTGAGTTGTATGTAGACTGGTTTCTAGTTTTGTGATGTGTAGTTATTGAGTTGTATGTAGCCTGGTTTCTAGTTGTGTGATGTGTAGTTATTGAGTTTTATGGAGCCTGGTTTCTAGTTGTGTGATGTGTAGTTATTGAGTTGTATGGAGCCTGGTTTCTAGTTGTGTGATGTGTAGTTATTGAGTTGTATGTAGACTGGTTTCTAGTTGTGTGATGTGTAGTTATTGAGTTGTATGGAGCCTGGTTTCTAGTTGTGTGATGTGTAGTTATTGAGTTGTATGGAGCCTGGTTTCTAGTTGTGTGATGTGTAGTTATTGAGTTGTATGTAGACTGGTTTCTAGTTGTGTGATGTGTAGTTATTGAGTTGTATGTAGCCTGGGTTCTAGTTGTGTGATGTGTAGTTATTGAGTTGTATGGAGCCTGGTTTCTAGTTGTGTGATGTGTAGTTATTGAGTTTTATGGAGCGTGGTTTCTAGTTGTGTGATGTGTAGTTATAGAGTTGTATGTAGACTGGTTTCTAGTTGTGTGATGTGTAGTTATTGAGTTGTATGGAGCCTGGTTTCTAGTTGTGTGATGTGTAGTTATTGAGTTGTATGGAGCCTGGTTTCTAGTTGTGTGATGTGTAGTTATTGAGTTGTATGGAGCCTGGTTTCTAGTTGTGTGATGTGTAGTTATTGAGTTGTATGGAGCCTGGTTTCTAGTTGTGTGATGTGTAGTTATTGAGTTGTATGGACCCTGTTTCTAGTTGTGTGATGTGTAGTTATTGAGTTGTATGTAGCCTGGTTTCTAGTTGTGTGATGTGTAGTTATTGAGTTGTATGGAGCCTGGTTTCTAGTTGTGTGATGTGTAGTTATTGAGTTGTATGGAGCCTGGTTTCTAGTTGTGTGATGTGTAGTTATTGAGTTGTATGGAGCCTGGTTTCTAGATGCAGTTATAGCATGGTGTGTGAAGTGTGGTATTAGACACAGTAGGAGCACGGGGGTAATAAACAGTATTTTACAGTGAGTCTGACTGAGTGGTTGAGTCTCTAGCTAGCATCTCCCCAGACTGTCTGTGTAATTTCCATATGTTTGACTCAGCACTTCTGTCCTGTCTGCTGTCTGGGCTTCCATACACCTCCCTCCCAGCGCTACCACTCCTCTCTCTTTCTCTTTCCCCCTCCTCTCCCTCCCTCACTCCTCCTCTCTCTATCTCTCTCTCCTTCCCCTCCTCTCAATTCAATTCAATTCAATTTAAGGGCTTTATTGGCATGAGAAACATATGTTAACATTGCCAAAGCAAGTGAAGTAGATAACAAACAAAAGTGAAATAAAAAATAAAAATGAACAGTAAACATTAAACAAACAGAAGCTCAAAAAGAATAAAGACATTTTATGTCTATTTGCAGTGTTGTAACGATGTGCAAATAGTTAGAAGTATAAAAAGGAAAATAAATCAACATAAATATGGGTTGTATTTACAATAGTGTTTGTTCTTCACTGGTTGCCCTTTTCTTGTGGCAACAGGTCCCAAATAATGCTGCTGTGATGGCACATTGTGGTATTTCACGGTGGCCTTTCTTAATAGCAAGGCTATAGTACATAGTCAAAGCTTTCCTTAAGTTTGGGTCAGTCACAATGGTCAGGTATTCTGCCACTGTGTACTGTCTGTTTAGGGCCAAATAGCATTCTAGTTTGCTCAGTATTTTTTGTTAATTCTTTCCAATATGTCAAGTAATTATCTTTTTGTTTTCTCATAATTTGGTTGGGTCAAATTGTGTTGCTGTCCTGGGGCTCTGTGGGGTCTCTTTGTGTTTGTGAACAGAGCCCTAGGACCAGCTTGCTTAGGGGACTCTTCTCCAGGTTCATCTCTCTGTAGGTGATGGCTTTGTTATGGAAGGTTTGGGAATCGCTTCCTTTTAGGTGTTTGTAGAATTGAACGCCTCTTTTCTGGGTTTTGCTGTCCCCAGTCCACCTGGCCGTGCTGCTGCTCCAGTTTCAACTGTTCTGCCTGCGGCTATGGAACCCTGACCTGTTCACCGGACGTGCTACCTGTCCCAGACCTGCTGTTTTCAACTCTCTAGAGACAGCAGGAGCGGTAGAGATACTCTTAATGATCGGCTATGAAAAGCCAACTGACATTTACTCCTGAGGTGCTGACTTGCTGCACCCTCGACAACTACTGTGATTATTATTATTTGACCATGTTGGTCATTTATGAACATTTGAACATCTTGGGCATGTTCTGTTATAATCTCCACCCGGCACAGCCAGAAGAGGACTCCACCCCTCATAGCCTGGTTGCTCTCTAGGTTTCTTCCTAGGTTTTGGCCTTTCTAGGGAGTCTTTCCTAGCCACCGTGCTTCTACACCTGCATTGCTTGCTGTTTGGGGTTTTAGGCTGGGTTTCTGTACAGCACTTTGAGATATCAGCTGATGTAAGAAAGGCTATATAAATACATTTGATTTTGATCATTAGCGGGTATTGGCCTAATTCTGCTCTGCATGCATTATTTGGTGTTTTGTGAATTCTTAGTTGGTGAGCGGACCCCAGACCTCACAACCATAAAAGGCATTGGGTTCTCTAACTGATTCAAGTATTTTTAGCCAGATCCTAATTGGTATGTCGAATTTTATGTTCCTTTTGATGGCATAGAAGGCCCTTCCTGCCTTGTCTCTCAGCTTGTTCACAGCTTTGTGGAAGTTACCTGTGGCGCTGACGTTTAGGCCGAGGTATGTATAGTTTTTTGTGTGCTCTAGGGCAACGGTGTCTAGATGGAATTTGTATTTTTATTCGTATTTTTTGGAACACCATTATTTTTGTCTTACTGAGATTTACTGTCAGGGCCCACTCTCTACCTCTCTCTTTCTACTTGCCTCCTCTCTCTGCCTCGGTCTCCTTCCCCCTCCTTTTTCTGCCTCGGTCTCCTTCCCCCTCCTTTCTCAGCCTCTGTCTCCTTCCCCCTCCTTTCTACTTGCCTCCTCTCTCTGCCTCGGTCTCCTTCCCCCTCCTTTCTCTGCCCATCTGTCTCCTTCCCCCTCCTTTCTCTGCCTATCTGTCTCCTTCCCCCTCCTTTCTCTGCCTATCTGTCTTTATCCCCCTCCTCTCTCTGCCTCGGTCTCCTTCCCCCTCCTTTCTCTGCCGATCTGTCTCCTTCCCCCTCCTTTCTCTGCCTATCTGTCTCCTTCCCCCTCCTCTCTCTGCCTATCTGTCTCCTTCCCCCTCCTCTCTCTGCCTATCTGTCTCCTTCCCCCTCCTCTCCCTGCCTATCTGTCTCCTTCCCCCTCCTTTCTCTGCCTATCTGTCTCCTTCCCCCTCCTCTCTCTGCCTATCTGTCTCCTTCCCCCTCCTCTCCCTGCCTATCTGTCTCCTTCCCCCTCCTTTCTCTGCCTATCTGTCTCCTTCCCCCTCCTCTCTCTGCCGATCTGTCTCCTTCCCCCTCCTCTCCCTGCCTATCTGTCTCCTTCCCCCTCCTTTCTCTGCCTATCTGTTTCCTTCCCCCTCCTATCTCTGTCTCTGTCTGATTCTCCTCCTCCCCCTATCTCTCCCTCTTTACCCCTCTCTCTCCCTCTCTACCCTTCTCTCTCCCTTACCCCTCTCTCTCCCTTACCCCTCTCTCTCCCCCTCCTGTTCATTCCTATCCCTCCTCTCCCTCTGTTCATCTCTATCCCTCCTCTCCCTCTGTTCATCTCTATCCCTCCTCTACCTCTGTTCATCTCTATCCTTCCTCTCCCTCCGTTCATCTCTATCCCTCCTCTCCCTCTGTTCATCTCTATCCTTCCTCTCCCTCCGTTCATCTCTATCCATCCTCTCCCTCTGTTCATCTCTATCCCTCCTCTCCCTCTGTTCATCTCTATCACTCCTCTCCCTCTGTCCATCTCTATCATTCCTCTCCCTCTGTTCATCTCTATCCCTCCTCTTCCTCTGTTCATCTCTATCCCTCCTCTCCCTCTGTTCATCTCTATCCCTCCTCTCCCTCTGTCCATCTCTATCCCTCCTCTCCCTCTGTTCATCTCTATCCCTCCTCTCCCTCTGTCCATCTCTATCATTCCTCTCCCTCTGTTCATCTCTATCACTCCTCTCCCTCTGTCCATCTCTATCCCTCCTCTTCCTCTGTTCATCTCTATCCCTCCTCTCCCTCTGTTCATCTCTATTCCTCCTCTCCCTCTGTCCATCTCTATCCCTCCTCTCCCTCTGTTCATCCCTATCCCTCCTCTCCCTCTGTCCATCTCTATCCCTCCTCTCCCTCTGTCCATCTCTATCCCTCCTCTTCCTCTGTTCATCTCTATCCCTCCTCTCCCTCTGTTCATCTCTATCCCTCCTCTCCCTCTGTCCATCTCTATCCTTCCTCTCCCTCTGTTCATCTCTATCCCTCCTCTCCCTCTGTTCATCCCTATCCCTCCTCTTCCTCTGTTCATCTCTATCCCTCCTCTTCCTCTGTTCATCCCTATCCCTCCTCTTCCTCTGTTCATCCCTATCCCTCCTCTTCCTCTGTTCATCTCTATCCTTCCTCTCCCTCTGTCCATCTCTATCCCTTCTCTCCCTCTGCTCATCTCTATCCCTCCTCTCCCTCTGTTCATCTCTATCCCTCCTCTCCCTCTGTTCATCTCTATCCATCCTCTTCCTCTGTTCATCTCTATCCCTCCTCTCCCTCTGTCCATCTCTATCATTCCTCTCCCTCTGTTCATCTCTATCACTCCTCTCCCTCTGTCCATCTCTATCCCTCCTCTCCCTCTGTTCATCTCTATCCCTCCTCTTCCTCTGTTCATCCCTATCCCTCCTCTTCCTCTGTTCATCCCTATCCCTCCTCTTCCTCTGTTCATCTCTATCCTACCTCTCCCTCTGTCCATCTCTATCCCTCCTCTCCCTCTGTCCATCTCTATCCCTCCTCTCCCTCTGTTCATCTCTATCCCTCCTCTTCCTCTGTTCATCCCTATCCCTCCTCTTCCTCTGTTCATCCCTATCCCTCCTCTTCCTCTGTTCATCTCTATACCTCCTCTCCCTCTGTTCATCTCTATCCCTCCTCTCCCTCTGTTCATCCCTATCCCTCCTCTCCCTCTGTTCATCTCTATCCCTCCTCTCCCTCTGTTCATCTCTATCCCTCCTCTTCCTCTGTCCATCTCTATCCCTCCTCTCCCTCTGTCCATCTCTATCCATCCTCTTCCTCTGTTCATCTCTATCCCTCCTCTCCCTCTGTTCATCCCTATCCCTCCTCTTCCTCTGTTCATCTCTATCCCTCCTCTCCCTCTGTCCATCTCTATCCCTCCTCTCCCTCTGTTCATCCCTATCCCTCCTCTTCCTCTGTTCATCTCTATCCCTCCTCTCCCTCTGTTCATCCCTATCCCTCCTCTTCCTCTGTTCATCTCTATCCCTCCTCTCCCTCTGTTAATCTCTATCCCTCCTCTCCCTCTGTCCATCTCTATCCTTCCTCTCCCTCTGTTCATCCCTATCCCTCCTCTCCCTCTGTTCATCTCTATCCCTCCTCTCCCTCTGTTCATCTCTATCCCTCCTCTCCCTCTGTTCATCCCTATCCCTACTCTTCCTCTGTTCATCTCTATCCCTCCTCTCCCTCTGTTCATCTCTATCCCTCCTCTCCCTCTGTTCATCCCTATCCCTCCTCTCCCTCTGTTCATCTCTATCATTCCTCTCCCTCTGTCCATCTCTATCCATCCTCTTCCTCTGTTCATCTCTATCACTCCTCTCCCTCTGTCCATCTCTATCCCTCCTCTTCCTCTGTTCATCTCTATCCCTCCTCTCCCTCTGTTCATCTCTATCCCTCCTCTCCCTCTGTTCATCTCTATCCCTCCTCTCCCTCTGTTCATCTCTATCCCTCCTCTCCCTCTGTTCATCTCTATCCCTCCTCTTCCTCTGTCCATCTCTATCCCTCCTCTCCCTCTGTCCATCTCTATCCCTCCTCTTCCTCTGTTCATCTCTATCCCTCCTCTCCCTCTGTTCATCTCTATCCCTCCTCTCCCTCTGTTCATCTCTATCCCTCCTCTCCCTCTGTTCATCTCTATCCCTCCTCTCCCTCTGTTCATCTCTATCCCTCCTCTCCCTCTGTTCATCTCTATCCCTCCTCTCCCTCTGTTCATCTCTATCCCTCCTCTCCCTCTGTCCATCTCTATTCCTCCTCTTCCTCTGTTCATCTCTATCCCTCCTCTCCCTCTGTTCATCTCTATCCCTCCTCTCCCTCTGTTCATCCCTATCCCTCCTCTCCCTCTGTTCATCTCTATCCCTCCTCTCCCTCTGTTCATCTCTATCCCTCCTCTCCCTCTGTTCATCTCTATCCCTCCTCTCCCTCTGTTCATCTCTATCCCTCCTCTCCCTCTGTTCATCTCTATCCCTCCTCTCCCTCTGTTCATCTCTATCCCTCCTCTCCCTCTGTCCATCTCTATCCCTCCTCTTCCTCTGTTCATCTCTATCCCTCCTCTCCCTCTGTTCATCTCTATCCCTCCTCTCCCTCTGTTCATCCCTATCCCTCCTCTCCCTCTGTTCATCCCTATCCCTCCTCTTCCTCTGTTCATCTCTATCCCTCCTCTCCCTCTGTTCATCTCTATCCCTCCTCTACCTCTGTTCATCTCTATCCTTCCTCTCCCTCCGTTCATCTCTATCCCTCCTCTCCCTCTGTTCATCTCTATCCTTCCTCTCCCTCCGTTCATCTCTATCCATCCTCTCCCTCTGTTCATCTCTATCCCTCCTCTCCCTCTGTTCATCTCTATCATTCCTCTCCCTCTGTTCATCTCTATCCCTCCTCTTCCTCTGTTCATCTCTATCCCTCCTCTCCCTCTGTTCATCTCTATCCCTCCTCTCCCTCTGTCCATCTCTATCCCTCCTCTCCCTCTGTTCATCTCTATCCCTCCTCTCCCTCTGTCCATCTCTATCATTCCTCTCCCTCTGTTCATCTCTATCACTCCTCTCCCTCTGTCCATCTCTATCCCTCCTCTTCCTCTGTTCATCTCTATCCCTCCTCTCCCTCTGTTCATCTCTATTCCTCCTCTCCCTCTGTCCATCTCTATCCCTCCTCTCCCTCTGTTCATCCCTATCCCTCCTCTCCCTCTGTCCATCTCTATCCCTCCTCTCCCTCTGTCCATCTCTATCCCTCCTCTTCCTCTGTTCATCTCTATCCCTCCTCTCCCTCTGTTCATCTCTATCCCTCCTCTCCCTCTGTCCATCTCTATCCTTCCTCTCCCTCTGTTCATCTCTATCCCTCCTCTCCCTCTGTTCATCCCTATCCCTCCTCTTCCTCTGTTCATCTCTATCCCTCCTCTTCCTCTGTTCATCCCTATCCCTCCTCTTCCTCTGTTCATCCCTATCCCTCCTCTTCCTCTGTTCATCTCTATCCTTCCTCTCCCTCTGTCCATCTCTATCATTCCTCTCCCTCTGTTCATCTCTATCACTCATCTCCCTCTGTCCATCTCTATCCCTCCTCTCCCTCTGTTCATCTCTATCCCTCCTCTTCCTCTGTTCATCCCTATCCCTCCTCTTCCTCTGTTCATCCCTATCCCTCCTCTTCCTCTGTTCATCTCTATCCTACCTCTCCCTCTGTCCATCTCTATCCCTCCTCTCCCTCTGTCCATCTCTATCCCTCCTCTCCCTCTGTTCATCTCTATCCCTCCTCTTCCTCTGTTCATCCCTATCCCTCCTCTTCCTCTGTTCATCCCTATCCCTCCTCTTCCTCTGTTCATCTCTATCCCTCCTCTCCCTCTGTTCATCTCTATCCCTCCTCTCCCTCTGTTCATCCCTATCCCTCCTCTCCCTCTGTTCATCTCTATCCCTCCTCTCCCTCTGTTCATCTCTATCCCTCCTCTTCCTCTGTCCATCTCTATCCCTCCTCTCCCTCTGTCCATCTCTATCCATCCTCTTCCTCTGTTCATCTCTATCCCTCCTCTCCCTCTGTTCATCCCTATCCCTCCTCTTCCTCTGTTCATCTCTATCCCTCCTCTCCCTCTGTCCATCTCTATCCCTCCTCTCCCTCTGTTCATCCCTATCCCTCCTCTTCCTCTGTTCATCTCTATCCCTCCTCTCCCTCTGTTCATCCCTATCCCTCCTCTTCCTCTGTTCATCTCTATCCCTCCTCTCCCTCTGTTAATCTCTATCCCTCCTCTCCCTCTGTCCATCTCTATCCTTCCTCTCCCTCTGTTCATCCCTATCCCTCCTCTCCCTCTGTTCATCTCTATCCCTCCTCTCCCTCTGTTCATCTCTATCCCTCCTCTCCCTCTGTTCATCCCTATCCCTACTCTTCCTCTGTTCATCTCTATCCCTCCTCTCCCTCTGTTCATCTCTATCCCTCCTCTCCCTCTGTTCATCCCTATCCCTCCTCTCCCTCTGTTCATCTCTATCATTCCTCTCCCTCTGTCCATCTCTATCCATCCTCTTCCTCTGTTCATCTCTATCACTCCTCTCCCTCTGTCCATCTCTATCCCTCCTCTTCCTCTGTTCATCTCTATCCCTCCTCTCCCTCTGTTCATCTCTATCCCTCCTCTCCCTCTGTTCATCTCTATCCCTCCTCTCCCTCTGTTCATCTCTATCCCTCCTCTCCCTCTGTTCATCTCTATCCCTCCTCTTCCTCTGTCCATCTCTATCCCTCCTCTCCCTCTGTCCATCTCTATCCCTCCTCTTCCTCTGTTCATCTCTATCCCTCCTCTCCCTCTGTTCATCTCTATCCCTCCTCTCCCTCTGTTCATCTCTATCCCTCCTCTCCCTCTGTTCATCTCTATCCCTCCTCTCCCTCTGTTCATCTCTATCCCTCCTCTCCCTCTGTTCATCTCTATCCCTCCTCTCCCTCTGTCCATCTCTATTCCTCCTCTTCCTCTGTTCATCTCTATCCCTCCTCTCCCTCTGTTCATCTCTATCCCTCCTCTCCCTCTGTTCATCCCTATCCCTCCTCTCCCTCTGTTCATCTCTATCCCTCCTCTCCCTCTGTTCATCTCTATCCCTCCTCTCCCTCTGTTCATCTCTATCCCTCCTCTCCCTCTGTTCATCTCTATCCCTCCTCTCCCTCTGTTCATCTCTATCCCTCCTCTCCCTCTGTTCATCTCTATCCCTCCTCTCCCTCTGTCCATCTCTATCCCTCCTCTTCCTCTGTTCATCTCTATCCCTCCTCTCCCTCTGTTCATCTCTATCCCTCCTCTCCCTCTGTTCATCCCTATCCCTCCTCTCCCTCTGTTCATCCCTATCCCTCCTCTTCCTCTGTTCATCTCTATCCCTCCTCTCCCTCTGTTCATCTCTATCCCTCCTCTCCCTCTGTTCATCTCTATCCCTCCTCTCCCTCTGTTCATCCCTATCCCTCCTCTTCCTCTGTTCATCTCTATCCCTCCTCTCCCTCTGTTCATCTCTATCCCTCCTCTCCCTCTGTTCATCTCTATCCCTCCTCTTCCTCTGTTCATCTCTATCCCTCCTCTCCCTCTGTCCATCTCTATCCCTCCTCTCCCTCTGTTCATCCCTATCCCTCCTCTTCCTCTGTTCATCTCTATCCCTCCTCTCCCTCTGTTCATCTCTATCCCTCCTCTCCCTCTGTTCATCTCTATCCCTCCTCTCCCTCTGTTCATCTCTATCCCTCCTCTCCCTCTGTTCATCCCTATCCCTCCTCTTCCTCTGTTCATCTCTATCCCTCCTCTCCCTCTGTTCATCCCTATCCCTCCTCTTCCTCTGTTCATCTCTATCCCTCCTCTCCCTCTGTTCATCTCTATCCCTCCTCTCCCTCTGTTCATCTCTATCCCTCCTCTCCCTCTGTTCATCTCTATCCCTCCTCTCCCTCTGTTCATCTCTATCCCTCCTCTCCCTCTGTTCATCTCTATCCCTCCTCTCCCTCTGTTCATCCCTATCCCTCCTCTTCCTCTGTTCATCTCTATCCCTCCTCTCCCTCTGTTCATCCCTATCCCTCCTCTTCCTCTGTTCATCTCTATCCCTCCTCTCCCTCTGTTCATCCCTATCCCTCCTCTTCCTCTGTTCATCTCTATCCCTCCTCTCCCTCTGTTCATCCCTATCCCTCCTCTTCCTCTGTTCATCTCTATCCCTCCTCTCCCTCTGTTCATCTCTATCCCTCCTCTCCCTCTGTTCATCCCTATCCCTCCTCTCCCTCTGTCCATCTCTATCCCTCCTCTCCCTCTGTTCATCCCTATCCCTCCTCTTCCTCTGTTCATCTCTATCCCTCCTCTCCCTCTGTTCATCTCTATCCCTTACTCTCTGAATGTGCATTCTCTTCCAATCTGTCACCCCTACCTCCACGCTGACTGGAAGACTTAATTTAATGAGGTGACAAACATACCAAGGTATCCCTACTCCTCCCTACCCCTGGAGCCATTACTCTGGCTGGCAGTAAGGTCTCCCTACTCCTCCCTACCTCTGGAGACATTTCTCTGGCTGGCAGTAAGGCAGTAAGGTATCCCTACTCCTCCCTACCCCTGGAGCCATTACTCTCGCTGGCAGTAAGGTCTCCCTACTCCCTACTCCTCCCTACCCCTGGAGCCATTACTCTGGCTAGCAGGAAGGCAGGAAGGTCTCCCTACTCCCTACTCCTCCCTACCCCTGGAGCCATTACTCTCGCTGGCAGTAAGGCAGTAAGGTCTCCCTACTCCCTACTCCTCCCTACCCCTGGAGCCATTACTCTCGCTGGCAGTAAGGCAGTAAGGTCTCCCTACTCCTCCCTACCCCTGGAGCCATTACTCTCGCTGGCAGTAAGGCAGTAAGGTCTCCCTACTCCCTACTCCTCCCTACCCCTGGATACATTACTCTGGCTGGCAGTAAGGCAGTAAGGTCTCCCTACTCCTCCCTACCCCTGGAGCCATTACTCTCGCTGGCAGTAAGGCAGTAAGGTCTCCCTACTCCCTACTCCTCCCTACCCCTGGAGACATTACTCTGGCTGGCAGTAAGGCAGTAAGTTCCCCTACTCCCTACTCCTCCCTACCCCTGGAGATATTACTCTCGCTGGCAGTAAGGTCTCCCTACTCCTCTCTACCCCTGGATACATTACTCTGGCTGGCAGTAAGGCAGTAAGGTCTCCCTACTCCTCCCTACCCCTGGAGCCATTACTCTTGCTGGCAGTAAGGTCTCCCTACTCCCTACTCCTCCCTACCCCTGGAGACATTACTCTGGCTGGCAGTAAGGCAGTAAGTTTCCCTACTCCTCCCTACCCCTGGAAACATTACTCTGGCTGGCATCTACTCATGCATGCAATTCTACTACAGTATAACACCCCAGAGACAGGCGTAGTTAGACAAAGTCTGCATCCCAAATGGCACCCTATTCCTGTTTAGTACACTACTTTGGTCAAAAGTAGTGCACTATTTAAGGACTAGGGTGCCATTTGGGATGCAACCAGAGGGTCAAACACCGTCGTAAACACCAACTCTGAACACAAGTAGCTGAACACAACCAGAGGGTCAGTGGATGAGTGGGACGCTTATGGGGGTTTGTGGAGTACTGGTGGTGGTTGGGACCTAGTGTCAAGTTCAACACACTAGGAATAGAGTTAGAGGTGGGGGGGTATGTGTGGGGCGTGTTTGTTTGTGTGGGGGGGGGGTTGAGTGAATACTTAATTTAATGTGTTGTTTATGAGTATGAGAAGTTATAGTGTGATTATGCTTCTGTCTGTGTGCTTGTGTGTGCTTGTGTGTGTGTGTGTGTGTGCGTGCGTGCGTGTGTGCACCCACCTGAGAAGGATGGTAGGTGCAATATCTTTGCTAATGGACCCACTCTGATAGCAGTGCAAACATTTCACTTCCTAATGAGCTAAAACATACAACTACGCACATAACGTCTGACCTTATCACAATCCCCATTTTCAGACAAAAAGAACACTGTTAAACTATACAGTCTTTGATACCAAATCAAAAACATCACTGTCTCTCTCTCTCCCCATTCTCTCTCTCCCCCATTTCAATTTTAATGTTTTTTTTCCAATTCAATTGACTTTATTGACATGGCAAGTTCATTACTACTTACATTGTCAAAGTATACATATCGAAAAATACAAATCAAATATATATGTATATATATACAAAATACATTTCTCTCTCTCCCCCTTTTCTCTATCACAGATAACATCAAGACCCCACTAGCAATATCATTTGAATGTCATTAAATGACATATATGATAACATGATGATGATTACATCTATGATAACATGATGATGATTACATCTATGATAACACGATGATGATTACATCTATGATAACATGATGATGATTACATCTATGCTAACACGATGATGATTACATCTATGCTAACATGATGATGATTACATCTATGCTAACACGATGATGATTACATCTATGCTAACATGATGATTACATCTATGATAACATTATGATTACATCTATGATAACATCTATGATAACATGATGATTACATCTATGATAACATGATGATTACATCTATGCTAATATGATGACGATTACACCTATGCTAACACGATGATGATTACATCTATGCCAATACGATGATGATTACATTTATGCTAATATAGTGATGATTACATCTATGCTAATATGACGATGATTACATCTATGATAATACTGTGACGATTACATCTATGATAACATGATGATGATTACATCTATGCTAATATGATGATGATTACATCTATGATAACACAATGATGATTACATCTATGCTAACACGATGATGATTACATCTATGCTAACACGATGATGATTACATCTATGATAACACGATGATGATTACATCTATGATAACATGATGATGATTACATCTATGATAATACAGTGACGATTACATCTATGCCAATATGATGATTACATCTATGATAACACAATGATAATTACACCTATGCTATTTTGATGATTATTACATATATGCTAAAATTATGATGATTGCACACGTATGTTAATATGCAGTAATCATGAGTGCCCTCATATGATAGCCTGTCCTACACACTTCCCAAGGGTGACACAGGACAGAGCATGCGTCCAGTAAATTAAACGTGCACAGAGGTATTTTAAGAGGGGCACCACTGCCCACACATGCCGTTGTACAACACAGTCCCATGCTTGTTTCATATACAACGTTTCACATGCCGGAGGACTGTATACTCACATCCACAGAGAGGAGGAGAGAAGAGGAAAGGAGAGGAGGGGAGAGCTAGGCTGGCTATGGTTCTGTTATCAGTGGGCCCCCAAGGCTCCCAGAGAGACGGGCTGGTGCACCACAGGAATCAGGAATAGGGGGAGGCTACTGGTTAGGGATGGGGAAGGTTACTGGTTAGGGACTGGGGAGGTTACTGGTTAGGAATGGGGGAGTTTACTGATTAGGGATGGGGGAGGGTACTGGTTAGGGATGGGGGAGGTTACTGGTTAGGGATGGGTGAGTTTACTGATTAGGGATGGGAGAGGTTACTGGTTAGGGATGGGGGAGGTTACTGGTTAGGGATGGGGGAGATTACCGGTTAGGAATGGGGGAGGTTACTGGTTAGGGATGGGGGAGGTTACCGGTTAGGGATGGGGGAGATTACCGGTTAGGGATGGGGGAGGTTACCGGTTAGGGATGGGGGAGGTTACCGGTTAGGGATGGGGGAGGTTACCGGTTAGGGATGGGGGAGATTACCGGTTAGGGATGGGGGAGGTTACTGGTTAGGGACTGGGGGAGGTTACTGGTTAGGGATGGGGGAGGTTACTAGTTAGGGATGGGGGGGGGGTTACTGGTTAGGAATGGGGGAGTTTACTGATTAGGGATGGGGGAGGGTACTGGTTAGGGATGGGGGAGGTTACTGGTTAGGGATGGGTGAGTTTACTGATTAGGGATGGGAGAGGTTACTGGTTAGGGATGGGGGAGGTTACTGGTTAGGGATGGGGGAGATTACCGGTTAGGAATGGGGGAGGTTACTGGTTAGGGATGGGGGAGGTTACCGGTTAGGGATGGGGGAGATTACCGGTTAGGGATGGGGGAGGTTACCGGTTAGGGATGGGGGAGGTTACCGGTTAGGGATGGGGGAGGTTACCGGTTAGGGATGGGGGAGATTACCGGTTAGGGATGGGGGAGGTTACTGGTTAGGGACTGGGGGAGGTTACTGGTTAGGGATGGGGGAGGTTACTAGTTAGGGATGGGGGGGGGGTTACTGGTTAGGGATTGGGGAGGTTACTGGTTAGGGATGGGGGAGGTTACTAGTTAGGGATGGGGGGGGTTACTGTTTAGGGACTGGAGGAGGTTACTGGTTAGGGATGGGGGAGGTTACTAGTTAGGGATGGGGGAGGTTACTGGTTAGGGATTGGGGAGGTTACTGGTTAGGGATGGGGGAGGTTACTGGTTAGGGACAGGGGAGGTTACTGGTTAGGGACGGGGGAGGTTACTGGTTAGGGACGGGGGAGGTTACTGGTTAGGGACGGGGGAGGTTACTGGTTAGGAACGGGGGAGGTTACCGGTTAGGGATGGGGGAGGTTACCGGTTAGGGATGGGGGAGGTTACCGGTTAGGGATGGGGGAGGTTACTGGTTAGGGATGGGGGAGGTTACCGGTTAGGGATGGGGGAGGTTACCGGTTAGGGATGGGGGAGGTTACTGGTTAGGGATTGGGGAGGTTACTGGTTAGGAATGGGGGGGTTACTGGTTAGGGATGGGGGAGGTTACTGGTTAGGGATTGGGGAGGTTACTGGTTAGGGAAGGGGGAGGTTACTGGTTAGGGATGGGGGAGGTTACTGGTTAGGGATGGGGGAGGTTACTGGTTAGGGATGGGGGAGATTACTGGTTAGGGATGGGGGAGTGTGATGTGTGATGTGTTGTGTGATGTGTAGTTATTGAGTTGTATGTAGACTGGTTTCTAGTTGTGTGATGTGTAGTTATTGAGTTGTATGGAGCCTGGTTTCTAGTTGTGTGATGTGTAGTTATTGAGTTGTATGGAGCCTGGTTTCTAGTTGTGTGATGTGTAGTTATTGAGTTGTATGGAGCCTGGTTTCTAGTTGTGTGATGTGTAGTTATTGAGTTGTATGGACCCTGTTTCTAGTTGTGTGATGTGTAGTTATTGAGTTATATGGAGCCTGGTTTCTAGTTGTGTGATGTGTAGTTCTTGAGTTGTATGTAGCCTGGTTTCTAGTTGTGTGATGTGTAGTTATTGAGTTGTATGGAGCCTGGTTTCTAGTTGTGTGATGTGTAGTTATTGAGTTGTATGGAGCCTGGTTTCTAGTTGTGTGATGTGTAGTTATTGAGTTGTATGGAGCCTGGTTTCTAGATGCAGTTATAGCATGGTGTGTGAAGTGTGGTATTAGACACAGTAGGAGCACGGGGGTAATAAACAGTATTTTACAGTGAGTCTGACTGAGTGGTTGAGTCTCTAGCTAGCATCTCCCCAGACAGTCTGTGTAATTTCCATATGTTTGACTCAGCACTTCTGTCCTGTCTGCTGTCTGGGCTTCCATACACCTCCCTCCCAGCGCTACCACTCCTCTCTCTTTCTCTTTCCCCCTCCTCTCCCTCCCTCACTCCTCCTCTCTCTATCTCTTTCTCCTTCCCCTCCTCTCAATTCAATTCAATTCAATTTAAGGGCTTTATTGGCATGAGAAACATATGTTAACATTGCCAAAGCAAGTGAAGTAGATAACAAACAAAAGTGAAATAAAAAATAAAAATGAACAGTAAACATTAAACAAACAGAAGCTCAAAAAGAATAAAGACATTTTATGTCTATTTGCAGTGTTGTAACGATGTGCAAATAGTTGAAGTATAAAAAGGAAAATAAATCAACATAAATATGGGTTGTATTTACAATAGTGTTTGTTCTTCACTGGTTGCCCTTTTCTTGTGGCAACAGGTCCCAAATAATGCTGCTGTGATGGCACATTGTGGTATTTCACGGTGGCCTTTCTTAATAGCAAGGCTATAGTACATAGTCAAAGCTTTCCTTAAGTTTGGGTCAGTCACAATGGTCAGGTATTCTGCCACTGTGTACTCTCTGTTTAGGGCCAAATAGCATTCTAGTTTGCTCAGTATTTTTTGTTAATTCTTTCCAATATGTCAAGTAATTATCTTTTTGTTTTCTCATAATTTGGTTGGGTCAAATTGTGTTGCTGTCCTGGGGCTCTGTGGGGTCTCTTTGTGTTTGTGAACAGAGCCCTAGGACCAGCTTGCTTAGGGGACTCTTCTCCAGGTTCATCTCTCTGTAGGTGATGGCTTTGTTATGGAAGGTTTGGGAATCGCTTCCTTTTAGGTGTTTGTAGAATTGAACGCCTCTTTTCTGGGTTTTGCTGTCCCCAGTCCACCTGGCCGTGCTGCTGCTCCAGTTTCAACTGTTCTGCCTGCGGCTATGGAACCCTGACCTGTTCACCGGACGTGCTACCTGTCCCAGACCTGCTGTTTTCAACTCTCTAGAGACAGCAGGAGCGGTAGAGATACTCTTAATGATCGGCTATGAAAAGCCAACTGACATTTACTCCTGAGGTGCTGACTTGCTGCACCCTCGACAACTACTGTGATTATTATTATTTGACCATGCTTGTCATTTATGAACATTTGAACATCTTGGGCATGTTCTGTTATAATCTCCACCCGGCACAGCCAGAAGAGGACTCCACCCCTCATAGCCTGGTTGCTCTCTAGGTTTCTTCCTAGGTTTTGGCCTTTCTAGGGAGTCTTTCCTAGCCACCGTGCTTCTACACCTGCATTGCTTGCTGTTTGGGGTTTTAGGCTGGGTTTCTGTACAGCACTTTGAGATATCAGCTGATGTAAGAAAGGCTATATAAATACATTTGATTTTGATCATTAGCGGGTATTGGCCTAATTCTGCTCTGCATGCATTATTTGGTGTTTTGTGAATTCTTAGTTGGTGAGCGGACCCCAGACCTCACAACCATAAAAGGCATTGGGTTCTCTAACTGATTCAAGTATTTTTAGCCAGATCCTAATTGGTATGTCGAATTTTATGTTCCTTTTGATGGCATAGAAGGCCCTTCCTGCCTTGTCTCTCAGCTTGTTCACAGCTTTGTGGAAGTTACCTGTGGCGCTGACGTTTAGGCCGAGGTATGTATAGTTTTTTGTGTGCTCTAGGGCAACGGTGTCTAGATGGAATTTGTATTTTTATTCGTATTTTTTGGAACACCATTATTTTTGTCTTACTGAGATTTACTGTCAGGGCCCACTCTCTACCTCTCTCTTTCTACTTGCCTCCTCTCTCTGCCTCGGTCTCCTTCCCCCTCCTTTTTCTGCCTCGGTCTCCTTCCCCCTCCTTTCTCAGCCTCTGTCTCCTTCCCCCTCCTTTCTACTTGCCTCCTCTCTCTGCCTCGGTCTCCTTCCCCCTCCTTTCTCTGCCCATCTGTCTCCTTCCCCCTCCTTTCTCTGCCTATCTGTCTCCTTCCCCCTCCTTTCTCTGCCTATCTGTCTTCATCCCCCTCCTCTCTCTGCCTCGGTCTCCTTCCCCCTCCTTTCTCTGCCGATCTGTCTCCTTCCCCCTCCTTTCTCTGCCTATCTGTCTCCTTCCCCCTCCTCTCTCTGCCTCTGTCTCCTTCCCCCTCCTTTCTCTGCCTATCTGTCTCCTTCCCCCTCCTCTCTCTGCCTATCTGTCTCCTTCCCCCTCCTCTCCCTGCCTATCTGTCTCCTTCCCCCTCCTTTCTCTGCCTATCTGTCTCCTTCCCCCTCCTCTCTCTGCCTATCTGTCTCCTTCCCCCTCCTCTCCCTGCCTATCTGTCTCCTTCCCCCTCCTTTCTCTGCCTATCTGTCTCCTTCCCCCTCCTCTCTCTGCCTCTGTCTCCTTCCCCCTCCTTTCTCTGCCTATCTGTCTCCTTCCCCCTCCTCTCTCTGCCTATCTGTCTCCTTCCCCCTCCTCTCCCTGCCTATCTGTCTCCTTCCCCCTCCTTTCTCTGCCTATCTGTCTCCTTCCCCCTCCTCTCCCTGCCTATCTGTCTCCTTCCCCCTCCTCTCTCTGCCTATCTGTCTCCTTCCCCCTCCTCTCCCTGCCTATCTGTCTCCTTCCCCCTCCTCTCTCTGCCTATCTGTCTCCTTCCCCCTCCTCTCCCTGCCTATCTGTCTCCTTCCCCCTCCTCTCTCTGCCTATCTGTCTCCTTCCCCCTCCTCTCCCTGCCTATCTGTCTCCTTCCCCCTCCTATCTCTGTCTCTGTCTGATTCTCCTCCTCCCCCTATCTCTCCCTCTCTACCCATCTCTCTCCCTTACCCCTCTCTCTCCCCCTCCTGTTCATTCCTATCCCTCCTCTCCCTCTGTTCATCTCTATCCCTCCTCTACCTCTGTTCATCTCTATCCTTCCTCTCCCTCCGTTCATCTCTATCCATCCTCTCCCTCTGTTCATCTCTATCCCTCCTCTCCCTCTGTTCATCTCTATCACTCCTCTCCCTCTGTCCATCTCTATCATTCCTCTCCCTCTGTTCATCTCTATCCCTCCTCTTCCTCTGTTCATCTCTATCCCTCCTCTCCCTCTGTTCATCTCTATCCCTCCTCTCCCTCTGTCCATCTCTATCCCTCCTCTCCCTCTGTTCATCTCTATCCCTCCTCTCCCTCTGTCCATCTCTATCATTCCTCTCCCTCTGTTCATCTCTATCACTCCTCTCCCTCTGTCCATCTCTATCCCTCCTCTTCCTCTGTTCATCTCTATCCCTCCTCTCCCTCTGTTCATCTCTATTCCTCCTCTCCCTCTGTCCATCTCTATCCCTCCTCTCCCTCTGTTCATCCCTATCCCTCCTCTCCCTCTGTCCATCTCTATCCCTCCTCTCCCTCTGTCCATCTCTATCCCTCCTCTTCCTCTGTTCATCTCTATCCCTCCTCTCCCTCTGTTCATCTCTATCCCTCCTCTCCCTCTGTCCATCTCTATCCTTCCTCTCCCTCTGTTCATCTCTATCCCTCCTCTCCCTCTGTTCATCCCTATCCCTCCTCTTCCTCTGTTCATCTCTATCCCTCCTCTTCCTCTGTTCATCCCTATCCCTCCTCTTCCTCTGTTCATCCCTATCCCTCCTCTTCCTCTGTTCATCTCTATCCTTCCTCTCCCTCTGTCCATCTCTATCCATCTCTCCCTCTGCTCATCTCTATCCCTCCTCTCCCTCTGTTCATCTCTATCCCTCCTCTCCCTCTGTTCATCTCTATCCATCCTCTTCCTCTGTTCATCTCTATCCCTCCTCTCCCTCTGTCCATCTCTATCATTCCTCTCCCTCTGTTCATCTCTATCACTCCTCTCCCTCTGTCCATCTCTATCCCTCCTCTCCCTCTGTTCATCTCTATCCCTCCTCTTCCTCTGTTCATCCCTATCCCTCCTCTTCCTCTGTTCATCCCTATCCCTCCTCTTCCTCTGTTCATCTCTATCCTTCCTCTCCCTCTGTCCATCTCTATCCCTCCTCTCCCTCTGTCCATCTCTATCCCTCCTCTCCCTCTGTCCATCTCTATCCCTCCTCTTCCTCTGTTCATCTCTATCCCTCCTCTCCCTCTGTTCATCTCTATCCCTCCTCTCCCTCTGTTCATCTCTATCCCTCCTCTCCCTCTGTCCATCTCTATCCCTCCTCTCCCTCTGTTCATCTCTATCCCTCCTCTCCCTCTGTCCATCTCTATCATTCCTCTCCCTCTGTTCATCTCTATCACTCCTCTCCCTCTGTCCATCTCTATCCCTCCTCTTCCTCTGTTCATCTCTATCCCTCCTCTCCCTCTGTTCATCTCTATTCCTCCTCTCCCTCTGTCCATCTCTATCCCTCCTCTCCCTCTGTTCATCCCTATCCCTCCTCTCCCTCTGTCCATCTCTATCCCTCCTCTCCCTCTGTCCATCTCTATCCCTCCTCTTCCTCTGTTCATCTCTATCCCTCCTCTCCCTCTGTTCATCTCTATCCCTCCTCTCCCTCTGTCCATCTCTATCCTTCCTCTCCCTCTGTTCATCTCTATCCCTCCTCTCCCTCTGTTCATCCCTATCCCTCCTCTTCCTCTGTTCATCTCTATCCCTCCTCTTCCTCTGTTCATCCCTATCCCTCCTCTTCCTCTGTTCATCCCTATCCCTCCTCTTCCTCTGTTCATCTCTATCCTTCCTCTCCCTCTGTCCATCTCTATCCATCTCTCCCTCTGCTCATCTCTATCCCTCCTCTCCCTCTGTTCATCTCTATCCCTCCTCTCCCTCTGTTCATCTCTATCCATCCTCTTCCTCTGTTCATCTCTATCCCTCCTCTCCCTCTGTCCATCTCTATCATTCCTCTCCCTCTGTTCATCTCTATCACTCCTCTCCCTCTGTCCATCTCTATCCCTCCTCTCCCTCTGTTCATCTCTATCCCTCCTCTTCCTCTGTTCATCCCTATCCCTCCTCTTCCTCTGTTCATCCCTATCCCTCCTCTTCCTCTGTTCATCTCTATCCTTCCTCTCCCTCTGTCCATCTCTATCCCTCCTCTCCCTCTGTCCTCATCCCTCCTCCCCCGCCATCCCTCCTCTTCCTCTGTTCATCCCTATCCCTCCTCTTCCTCTGTTCATCCCTATCCCTCCTCTTCCTCTGTTCATCTCTATCCCTCCTCTCCCTCTGTTCATCTCTATCCCTCCTCTCCCTCTGTTCATCCCTATCCCTCCTCTCCCTCTGTTCATCTCTATCCCTCCTCTCCCTCTGTTCATCTCTATCCCTCCTCTTCCTCTGTCCATCTCTATCCCTCCTCTCCCTCTGTCCATCTCTATCCATCCTCTTCCTCTGTTCATCTCTATCCCTCCTCTCCCTCTGTTCATCCCTATCCCTCCTCTTCCTCTGTTCATCTCTATCCCTCCTCTCCCTCTGTCCATCTCTATCCCTCCTCTCCCTCTGTTCATCCCTATCCCTCCTCTTCCTCTGTTCATCTCTATCCCTCCTCTCCCTCTGTCCATCTCTATCCCTCCTCTCCCTCTGTTCATCCCTATCCCTCCTCTTCCTCTGTTCATCTCTATCCCTCCTCTCCCTCTGTTCATCTCTATCCCTCCTCTCCCTCTGTTCATCCCTATCCCTCCTCTCCCTCTGTTCATCCCTATCCCTCCTCTTCCTCTGTTCATCTCTATCCCTCCTCTCCCTCTGTTCATCTCTATCCCTCCTCTTCCTCTGTTCATCTCTATCCCTCCTCTCCCTCTGTTCATCCCTATCCCTCCTCTTCCTCTGTTCATCTCTATCCCTCCTCTCCCTCTGTTCATCTCTATCCCTCCTCTCCCTCTGTCCATCTCTATCCTTCCTCTCCCTCTGTTCATCCCTATCCCTCCTCTCCCTCTGTTCATCTCTATCCCTCCTCTCCCTCTGTTCATCTCTATCCCTCCTCTCCCTCTGTTCATCCCTATCCCTCCTCTTCCTCTGTTCATCTCTATCCCTCCTCTCCCTCTGTTCATCTCTATCCCTCCTCTCCCTCTGTTCATCCCTATCCCTCCTCTCCCTCTGTTCATCCCTATCATTCCTCTCCCTCTGTCCATCTCTATCCATCCTCTTCCTCTGTTCATCTCTATCACTCCTCTCCCTCTGTCCATCTCTATCCATCCTCTTCCTCTGTTCATCTCTATCCCTCCTCTCCCTCTGTTCATCTCTATCCCCCCTCTCCCTCTGTTCATCTCTATCCCTCCTCTCCCTCTGTTCATCTCTATCCCTCCTCTTCCTCTGTCCATCTCTATCCCTCCTCTCCCTCTGTCCATCTCTATCCCTCCTCTTCCTCTGTTCATCTCTATCCCTCCTCTCCCTCTGTTCATCTCTATCCCTCCTCTCCCTCTGTTCATCTCTATCCCTCCTCTCCCTCTGTTCATCTCTATCCCTCCTCTCCCTCTGTTCATCTCTATCCCTCCTCTCCCTCTGTTCATCTCTATCCCTCCTCTCCCTCTGTCCATCTCTATCCCTCCTCTTCCTCTGTTCATCTCTATCCCTCCTCTCCCTCTGTTCATCTCTATCCCTCCTCTCCCTCTGTTCATCCCTATCCCTCCTCTCCCTCTGTTCATCTCTATCCCTCCTCTCCCTCTGTTCATCTCTATCCCTCCTCTCCCTCTGTTCATCTCTATCCCTCCTCTCCCTCTGTTCATCTCTATCCCTCCTCTCCCTCTGTTCATCTCTATCCCTCCTCTCCCTCTGTCCATCTCTATCCCTCCTCTTCCTCTGTTCATCTCTATCCCTCCTCTCCCTCTGTTCATCTCTATCCCTCCTCTCCCTCTGTTCATCCCTATCCCTCCTCTCCCTCTGTTCATCCCTATCCCTCCTCTTCCTCTGTTCATCTCTATCCCTCCTCTCCCTCTGTTCATCTCTATCCCTCCTCTCCCTCTGTTCATCTCTATCCCTCCTCTCCCTCTGTTCATCCCTATCCCTCCTCTTCCTCTGTTCATCTCTATCCCTCCTCTCCCTCTGTTCATCTCTATCCCTCCTCTCCCTCTGTTCATCTCTATCCCTCCTCTGCCTCTGTTCATCTCTATCCCTCCTCTCCCTCTGTCCATCTCTATCCCTCCTCTCCCTCTGTTCATCCCTATCCCTCCTCTTCCTCTGTTCATCTCTATCCCTCCTCTCCCTCTGTTCATCTCTATCCCTCCTCTCCCTCTGTTCATCTCTATCCCTCCTCTCCCTCTGTTCATCTCTATCCCTCCTCTCCCTCTGTTCATCCCTATCCCTCCTCTTCCTCTGTTCATCTCTATCCCTCCTCTCCCTCTGTTCATCCCTATCCCTCCTCTTCCTCTGTTCATCTCTATCCCTCCTCTCCCTCTGTTCATCTCTATCCCTCCTCTCCCTCTGTTCATCCCTATCCCTCCTCTCCCTCTGTCCATCTCTATCCCTCCTCTCCCTCTGTTCATCCCTATCCCTCCTCTTCCTCTGTTCATCTCTATCCCTCCTCTCCCTCTGTTCATCTCTATCCCTTACTCTCTGAATGTGCATTCTCTTCCAATCTGTCACCCCTACCTCCACGCTGACTGGAAGACTTAATTTAATGAGGTGACAAACATACCAAGGTATCCCTACTCCTCCCTACCCCTGGAGCCATTACTCTGGCTGGCAGTAAGGTCTCCCTACTCCTCCCTACCTCTGGAGACATTTCTCTGGCTGGCAGTAAGGCAGTAAGGTATCCCTACTCCTCCCTACCCCTGGAGCCATTACTCTCGCTGGCAGTAAGGTCTCCCTACTCCCTACTCCTCCCTACCCCTGGAGCCATTACTCTGGCTAGCAGGAAGGCAGGAAGGTCTCCCTACTCCCTACTCCTCCCTACCCCTGGAGCCATTACTCTCGCTGGCAGTAAGGCAGTAAGGTCTCCCTACTCCCTACTCCTCCCTACCCCTGGAGCCATTACTCTCGCTGGCAGTAAGGCAGTAAGGTCTCCCTACTCCTCCCTACCCCTGGAGCCATTACTCTCGCTGGCAGTAAGGCAGTAAGGTCTCCCTACTCCCTACTCCTCCCTACCCCTGGATACATTACTCTGGCTGGCAGTAAGGCAGTAAGGTCTCCCTACTCCTCCCTACCCCTGGAGCCATTACTCTCGCTGGCAGTAAGGCAGTAAGGTCTCCCTACTCCCTACTCCTCCCTACCCCTGGAGACATTACTCTGGCTGGCAGTAAGGCAGTAAGTTCCCCTACTCCCTACTCCTCCCTACCCCTGGAGACATTACTCTCGCTGGCAGTAAGGTCTCCCTACTCCTCTCTACCCCTGGATACATTACTCTGGCTGGCAGTAAGGCAGTAAGGTCTCCCTACTCCTCCCTACCCCTGGAGCCATTACTCTTGCTGGCAGTAAGGCAGTAAGGTCTCCCTACTCCCTACTCCTCCCTACCCCTGGAGACATTACTCTGGCTGGCAGTAAGGCAGTAAGTTTCCCTACTCCTCCCTACCCCTGGAGACATTACTCTGGCTGGCATCTACTCATGCATGCAATTCTACTACAGTATAACACCCCAGAGACAGGCGTAGTTAGACAAAGTCTGCATCCCAAATGGCACCCTATTCCTGTTTAGTACACTACTTTGGTCAAAAGTAGTGCACTATTTAAGGACTAGGGTGCCATTTGGGATGCAACCAGAGGGTCAAACACCGTCGTAAACACCAACTCTGAACACAAGTAGCTGAACACAACCAGAGGGTCAGTGGATGAGTGGGACGCTTATGGGGGTTTGTGGAGTACTGGTGGTGGTTGGGACCTAGTGTCAAGTTCAACACACTAGGAATAGAGTTAGAGGTGGGGGGGTATGTGTGGGGCGTGTTTGTTTGTGTGGGGGGGGGGTTGAGTGAATACTTAATTTAATGTGTTGTTTATGAGTATGAGAAGTTATAGTGTGATTATGCTTCTGTCTGTGTGCTTGTGTGTGCTTGTGTGTGTGTGTGCGTGCGTGCGTGTGTGCACCCACCTGAGAAGGATGGTAGGTGCAATATCTTTGCTAATGGACCCACTCTGATAGCAGTGCAAACATTTCACTTCCTAATGAGCTAAAACATACAACTACGCACATAACGTCTGACCTTATCACAATCCCCATTTTCAGACAAAAAGAACACTGTTAAACTATACAGTCTTTGATACCAAATCAAAAACATCACTGTCTCTCTCTCTCCCCATTCTCTCTCTCCCCCATTTCAATTTTAATGTTTTTTTTCCAATTCAATTGACTTTATTGACATGGCAAGTTCATTACTACTTACATTGTCAAAGTATACATATCGAAAAATACAAATCAAATATATATGTATATATATACAAAATACATTTCTCTCTCTCCCCCTTTTCTCTATCACAGATAACATCAAGACCCCACTAGCAATATCATTTGAATGTCATTAAATGACATATATGATAACATGATGATGATTACATCTATGATAACATGATGATGATTACATCTATGATAACACGATGATGATTACATCTATGATAACATGATGATGATTACATCTATGCTAACACGATGATGATTACATCTATGATAACACGATGATGATTACATCTATGCCAACATGAGGATGATTACATCTATGCTAACACGATGATGATTACATCTATGCTAACACGATGATGATTACATCTATGCTAACACGATGATGATTACATCTATGCTAACATGATGATTACATCTATGATAACATTATGATTACATCTATGATAACATCTATGATAACATGATGATTACATCTATGATAACATGATGATTACATCTATGCTAATATGATGACGATTACACCTATGCTAACACGATGATGATTACATCTATGCCAATACGATGATGATTACATTTATGCTAATATAGTGATGATTACATCTATGCTAATATGACGATGATTACATCTATGATAATACTGTGACGATTACATCTATGATAACATGATGATGATTACATCTATGCTAATATGATGATGATTACATCTATGATAACACGATGATGATTACATCTATGATAACATGATGATGATTACATCTATGATAATACAGTGACGATTACATCTATGCCAATATGATGATTACATCTATGATAACACAATGATAATTACACCTATGCTATTTTGATGATTATTACATATATGCTAAAATTATGATGATTGCATACGTATGTTAATATGCAGTAATCATGAGTGCCCTCATATGATAGCCTGTCCTACACACTTCCCAAGGGTGACACAGGACAGAGCATGCGTCCAGTAAATTAAACGTGCACAGAGGTATTTTAAGAGGGGCACCACTGCCCACACATGCCGTTGTACAACACAGTCCCATGCTTGTTTCATATACAACGTTTCACATGCCGGAGGACTGTATACTCACATCCACAGAGAGGAGGAGAGAAGAGGAAAGGAGAGGAGGGGAGAGCTAGGCTGGCTATGGTTCTGTTATCAGTGGGCCCCCAAGGCTCCCAGAGAGACGGGCTGGTGCACCACAGGAATCAGGAATAGGGGGAGGCTACTGGTTAGGGATGGGGAAGGTTACTGGTTAGGGACTGGGGAGGTTACTGGTTAGGAATGGGGGAGTTTACTGATTAGGGATGGGGGAGGGTACTGGTTAGGGATGGGGGAGGTTACTGGTTAGGGATGGGTGAGTTTACTGATTAGGGATGGGAGAGGTTACTGGTTAGGGATGGGGGAGGTTACTGGTTAGGGATGGGGGAGATTACCGGTTAGGAATGGGGGAGGTTACTGGTTAGGGATGGGGGAGGTTACCGGTTAGGGATGGGGGAGATTACCGGTTAGGGATGGGGGAGGTTACCGGTTAGGGATGGGGGAGGTTACCGGTTAGGGATGGGGGAGGTTACCGGTTAGGGATGGGGGAGATTACCGGTTAGGGATGGGGGAGGTTACTGGTTAGGGACTGGGGGAGGTTACTGGTTAGGGATGGGGGAGGTTACTAGTTAGGGATGGGGGGGGGTTACTGGTTAGGGATTGGGGAGGTTACTGGTTAGGGATGGGGGAGGTTACTAGTTAGGGATGGGGGGGGTTACTGTTTAGGGACTGGGGGAGGTTACTGGTTAGGGATGGGGGAGGTTACTAGTTAGGGATGGGGGGGGTTACTGGTTAGGGATTGGGGAGGTTACTGGTTAGGGATGGGGGAGGTTACTGGTTAGGGACTGGGGAGGTTACTGGTTAGGGACGGGGGAGGTTACTGGTTAGGGACGGGGGAGGTTACTGGTTAGGGACGGGGGAGGTTACTGGTTAGGAACGGGGGAGGTTACCGGTTAGGGATGGGGGAGGTTACCGGTTAGGGATGGGGGAGGTTACCGGTTAGGGATGGGGGAGGTTACCGGTTAGGGATGGGGGAGGTTACCGGTTAGGGATGGGGGAGGTTACCGGTTAGGGATGGGGGAGGTTACTGGTTAGGGATGGGGGAGGTTACTGGTTAGGGATTGGGGAGGTTACTGGTTAGGAATGGGGGGGTTACTGGTTAGGGATGGGGGAGGTTACTGGTTAGGGATTGGGGAGGTTACTGGTTAGGGAAGGGGGAGGTTACTGGTTAGGGATGGGGGAGGTTACTGGTTAGGGATGGGGGAGGTTACTGGTTAGGGATGGGGGAGATTACTGGTTAGGGATGGGGGAGGTTACTGGTTAGGAATGGGGGAGGTTACTGGTTAGGGATGGGGGAGGTTACTGGTTAGGGATGGGGAGGAATACTGGTTAGGGATGGGGGAGGTTACTGGTTAGGGATGGGGGAGGTTACTGGTTAGGGACTGGGGAGGTTACTGGTTAGGGATGGGGGAGGTTACTGGTTAGGGATGGGGGAGGTTACTGGTTAGGGATTGGGGAGGTTACTGGTTAGGAATGGGGGAGGTTACTGGTTAGGAATGGGGGAGGTTACTGGTTAGGAATGGGGGAGGTTACTGGTTAGGGATGGGGGAGGTTACTGGTTAGGGATGGGGGAGGTTACTGGTTAGGGATGGGGGAGGTTACTGGTTAGGAATGGGGGAGGTTACTGGTTAGGGATGGGGAGGAATACTGGTTAGGGATGGGGGAGGTTACCGGTTAGGGATGGGGGAGGTTACTGGTTAGGGATGGGGGAGGTTACTGGTTAGGGATGGAAGGGTTAGATTAAGACGAGGATGAGCAAGAGGGGTTCCTCACACCTGTGCCAAAGACAGAGAACAATTAGATTGCGGTAAGGATCTGAATCTCTGCACAAATCACACAGAGCACAGGGACCACAGCAACTACTGCAGATGTTTTCAATCTCCTCTCCTTTAAGAGACCATAGTCTACTGCAGAGGGTGTGACTCTCCTCTCCTTTAAGAGAACACAGTAGCCTCCCGGGTGGTGCAGTGGTCTAAGGCACTGGCTGTGCCACCAGAGATTCTGGGTTCGAGCCCAGGCTCTGTCGCAGCCGGCCACGCCCGGGAGGCCCATGGGGCGGCAAACAAATTGGCACAGCGTTGTCCGGGTTAGGGAGGGTTTGGCCGGCAGGGATATCCTTGTCTCATCGCGCACTAGCAACTCCTGTGGCGGGCCGGGCGCAGTGCACGCTGACCAGGTCAATGTTGTATTGTCACATTTACTCTTGTGCCTGGCAGGAGAAGCTACAGTAACATGTGTAGAATAACCTACCCAAATAGGTGACTGGATTCGAACGCAGGCTTTGTGTTAGCCTGCTAAGTCTTCAGGTCTCATGCAAGGTTACTTATTTCACCTCCGACACATTGGTGCGGCTGGCTTCCGGGTTGGATGTGCATTGTGTCAAGAAGCAGTTGGGTGTGACTCTTCTGGTTGGTTGGGTTGTGTTTCGGAGGAGTCCATACGGGAGTTGCAGCGATGAGACAAGACTCAAATAAGGGTTAAAAAAAGAAGGAAACACAGTAACTACTGCAGAGGGTGTGACTCTCCTCTCCTTTAAGAGACCACAGTAACTACTGCAGAGGGTGTGACTCTCCTCTCCTTTAAGAGACCACAGTAACTACTGCAGAGGGTGTGACTCTCCTCTCCTTTAAGAGACCACAGTAACTACTGCAGAGGGTGTGACTCTCCTCTCCTTTAAGAGACCACAGTAACTACTGCAGAGGGTGTGACTCTCCTCTCCTTTAAGAGACCACAGTAACTACTGCAGAGGGTGTGACTCTCCTCTCCTTTAAGAGACCACAGTAACTACTGCAGAGGGTGTGACTCTCCTCTCCTTTAAGAGACCACAGTAACTACTGCAGAGGGTGTGACTCTCCTCTCCTTTAAGAGACCACAGTAACTACTGCAGAGGGTGTGACTCTCCTCTCTTTTAAGAGACCACAGTAACTACTGCAGAGGGTGTGACTCTCTTCTCCTTTAAGAGACCACAGTAACTACTGCAGAGAGTATGACTCTTCTCCTTTAAGAGACCACAGTAACTACTGCAGAGGGTGTGACTCTCCTCTCCTTTAAGAGACCACAGTAACTACTGCAGAGAGTATGACTCTTCTCCTTTAAGAGACCACAGTAACTACTGCAGAGAGTATGACTCTTCTCCTTTAAGAGACCACAGTAACTACTGCAGAGGGTGTGACTCTCCTCTCCTTTAAGAGACCACAGTAACTACTGCAGAGAGTATGACTCTTCTCCTTTAAGAGACCACAGTAACTACTGCAGAGAGTATGACTCTTCTCTCCTTTAAGAGACCACAGTAACTACTGCAGAGGGTGTGACTCTCCTCTCCTTTAAGAGACCACAGTAACTACTGCAGAGAGTATGACTCTTCTCCTTTAAGAGACCACAGTAACTACTGCAGAGGGTGTGACTCTCCTCTCCTTTAAGAGACCACAGTAACTACTGCAGAGAGTATGACTCTTCTCCTTTAAGAGACCACAGTAACTAGTGCAGAGGGTGTGACTCTCCTCTCCTTTTAAGAGACCACAGTAACTACTGCAGAGAGTGTACTCTCCTCTCCTTTAAAAGACCACAGTAACTACTGCAGAGGGTGTGACGCCTCTCCTTTAAGAGACCACAGTAACTACTGCAGAGGGTGTAACTCTTCTCCTTTAAGAGACCACAGTAACTATTGCAGAGAGTATGACTCTTCTCCTTTAAGAGACCACAGTAACTACTGCAGAGAGTATGACTCTTCTCCTTTAAGAGACCACAGTAACTACTGCAGAGAGTATGACTCTTCTCCTTTAAGAGACCACAGTAACTACTGCAGAGAGTGTGACTCTCCTCTCCTTTAAGAGACCACAGTAACTACTGCAGAGGGTGTGACGCCTCTCCTTTAAGAGACCACAGTAACTACTGCAGAGAGTATGACTCTTCTCCTTTAAGAGACCACAGTAACTAGTGCAGAGGGTGTGACTCTTCTCTCCTTTAAGAGACCACAGTAACTATTGCAGAGGGTGTTACTCTCCTCTCCTTTAAGAGACCACAGTAACTACTGCAGAGGGTGTGACTCGCCTCTCCTTTAAGAGACCACAGTAACTACTGCAGAGGGTGTGACTCTCCTCTCCTTTAAGAGACCACAGTCTATTGCAGAGGGTGTGACTCTCCTCTCCTTTAAGAGAACACAGTAACTACTGCAGAGGGTGTGACTCGCCTCTCCTTTAAGAGACCACAGTAACTACTGCAGAGGGTGTGACTCTCCTCTCCTTTAAGAGACCACAGTCTATTGCAGAGGGTGTGACTCTCTTCTCCTTGAAGAGACCACCGTAACTACTGCAGAGGGTGTGAATCTCCTCTCCTTTAAGAGACCACAGTAACTACTGCAGAGGGTGTGACTCTCCTCTCCTTTAAGAGACCACAGTCTATTGCAGAGGGTGTGACTCTCCTCTCCTTTAAGAGACCACAGTAACTACTGCAGAGGGTGTGACTCTCCTCTCCTTTAAGAGACCACAGTAACTATTGCAGAGGGTGTGACTCTCTTCTCCTTTAAGAGACCACAGTAATTACTGCAGAGGGTGTGACGCCTCTCCTTTAAGAGACCACAGTAACTACTGCAGAGGGTGTGACGCCTCTCCTTTAAGAGACCACAGTAACTACTGCAGAGGGTGTGACGCCTCTCCTTTAAGAGACCACAGTAACTACTGCAGAGGGTGTGACTCTCCTCTCCTTTAAGAGACCACAGTAACTACTGCAGAGGGTGTGACTCTCCTCTCCTTTAAGAGACCACAGTCTATTGCAGAGGGTGTGACTCTCCTCTCCTTTAAGAGACCACAGTAACTACTGCAGAGGGTGTGACTCTCCTCTCCTTTAAGAGACCACAGTAACTATTGCAGAGGGTGTGACTCTCTTCTCCTTTAAGAGACCACAGTAACTACTGCAGAGGGTGTGACGCCTCTCCTTTAAGAGACCACAGTAACTACTGCAGAGGGTGTGACGCCTCTCCTTTAAGAGACCACAGTAACTACTGCAGAGGGTGTGACTCTTCTCCTTTAAGAGACCACAGTAACTACTGCAGAGGGTGTGACGGCTCTCCTTTAAGAGAACACAGTAACTACTGCAGAGGGTGTGACGCCTCTCCTTTAAGAGACCACAGTAACTACTGCAGAGGGTGTGACGCCTCTCCTTTAAGAGACCACAGTAACTACTGCAGAGGGTGTGACTCTCTTCTCCTTTAAGAGACCACAGTAATTACTGCAGAGGGTGTGACTCTCTTCTCCTTTAAGAGACCACAGTAACTACTGCAGACGGTGTGACGCCTCTCCTTTAAGAGACCACAGTAACTACTGCAGACGGTGTGACGCCTCTCCTTTAAGAGACCACAGTAACTACTGCAGAGGGTGTGACGCCTGTCCTTTAAGAGACCACAGTAACTACTGCATACGGTGTGACGCCTCTCCTTTAAGAGACCACAGTAACTACTGCAGACGGTGTGACGCCTCTCCTTTAAGAGACCACAGTAACTACTGCAGAGGGTGTGACGCCTCTCCTTTAAGAGACCACAGTAACTACTGCAGACGGTGTGACGCCTCTCCTTTAAGAGACCACAGTAACTACTGCAGACGGTGTGACGCCTCTCCTTTAAGAGACCACAGTAACTACTGCAGAGGGTGTGACGCCTCTCCTTTAAGAGACCACAGTAACTACTGCAGAGGGTGTGACTCTCCTCTCCTTTAAGAGACCACAGTAACTACTGCAGAGGGTGTGACTCTCCTCTCCTTTAAGAGACCACAGTCTATTGCAGAGGGTGTGACTCTCCTCTCCTTTAAGAAACCACAGTAACTACTGCAGAGGGTGTGACTCTCCTCTCCTTTAAGAGACCACAGTAACTATTGCAGAGGGTGTGACTCTCTTCTCCTTTAAGAGACCACAGTAATTACTGCAGAGGGTGTGACGCCTCTCCTTTAAGAGACCACAGTAACTACTGCAGAGGGTGTGACGCCTCTCCTTTAAGAGACCACAGTAACTACTGCAGAGGGTGTGACGCCTCTCCTTTAAGAGACCACAGTAACTACTGCAGAGGGTGTGACTCTTCTCCTTTAAGAGACCACAGTAACTACTGCAGAGGGTGTGATGGCTCTCCTTTAAGAGAACACAGTAACTACTGCAGAGGGTGTGACGCCTCTCCTTTAAGAGACCACAGTAACTACTGCAGACGGTGTGACGCCTCTCCTTTAAGAGACCACAGTAACTACTGCAGAGGGTGTGACTCTCTTCTCCTTTAAGAGACCACAGTAATTACTGCGGAGGGTGTGACTCTCTTCTCCTTTAAGAGACCACAGTAACTACTGCAGACGGTGTGACGCCTCTCCTTTAAGAGACCACAGTAACTACTGCAGACGGTGTGACGCCTCTCCTTTAAGAGACCACAGTAACTACTGCAGACGGTGTGACGCCTCTCCTTTAAGAGACCACAGTAACTACTGCAGAGGGTGTGACTCTCCTCTCCTTTAAGAGACCACAGTAACTACTGCAGAGAGTATGACTCTTCTCCTTTAAGAGACCACAGTAACTACTGCAGAGGGTGTGACTCTCCTCTCCTTTAAGAGACCACAGTAACTACTGCAGAGGGTGTGACTCTCTTCTCCTTTAAGAGACCACAGTAACTACTGCAGAGAGTATGACTCTTCTCCTTTAAGAGACCACAGTAACTAGTGCAGAGGGTGTGACTCTCCTCTCCTTTTAAGAGACCACAGTAACTACTGCAGAGAGTATGACTCTTCTCCTTTAAGAGACCACAGTAACTACTGCAGAGAGTGTGACTCTCCTCTCCTTTAAGAGACCACAGTAACTACTGCAGAGGGTGTGACGCCTCTCCTTTAAGAGACCACAGTAACTACTGCAGAGGGTGTGACTCTTCTCCTTTAAGAGACCACAGTAACTACTGCAGAGAGTATGACTCTTCTCCTTTAAGAGACCACAGTAACTACTGCAGAGAGTATGACTCTTCTCCTTTAAGAGACCACAGTAACTACTGCAGAGAGTGTGACTCTCCTCTCCTTTAAGAGACCACAGTAACTACTGCAGAGGGTGTGACGCCTCTCCTTTAAGAGACCACAGTAACTACTGCAGAGGGTGTGACTCTTCTCCTTTAAGAGACCACAGTAACTACTGCAGAGAGTATGACTCTTCTCCTTTAAGAGACCACAGTAACTAGTGCAGAGGGTGTGACTCTTCTCTCCTTTAAGAGACCACAGTAACTAATGCAGAGGGTGTTACTCTCCTCTCCTTTAAGAGACCACAGTAACTACTGCAGAGGGTGTGACTCGCCTCTCCTTTAAGAGACCACAGTAACTACTGCAGAGGGTGTGACTCTCCTCTCCTTTAAGAGACCACAGTCTATTGCAGAGGGTGTGACTCTCCTCTCCTTTAAGAGAACACAGTAACTACTGCAGAGGGTGTGACTCGCCTCTCCTTTAAGAGACCACAGTAACTACTGCAGAGGGTGTGACTCTCCTCTCCTTTAAGAGACTACAGTCTATTGCAGAGGGTGTGACTCTCTTCTCCTTGAAGAGACCACAGTAACTACTGCAGAGGGTTTGACGCCTCTCCTTTAAGAGACCACAGTAACTACTGCAGAGGGTGTGACTCTCCTCTCCTTTAAGAGACCACAGTAACTACTGCAGAGGGTGTGACTCTCCTCTCCTTTAAGAGACCACAGTCTATTGCAGAGGGTGTGACTCTCCTCTCCTTTAAGAGACCACAGTAACTACTGCAGAGGGTGTGACTCTCCTCTCCTTTAAGAGACCACAGTAACTATTGCAGAGGGTGTGACTCTCTTCTCCTTTAAGAGACCACAGTAATTACTGCAGAGGGTGTGACGCCTCTCCTTTAAGAGACCACAGTAACTACTGCAGAGGGTGTGACGCCTCTCCTTTAAGAGACCACAGTAACTACTGCAGAGGGTGTGACGCCTCTCCTTTAAGAGACCACAGTAACTACTGCAGAGGGTGTGACGCCTCTCCTTTAAGAGACCACAGTAACTACTGCAGAGGGTGTGACTCTTCTCCTTTAAGAGACCACAGTAACTACTGCAGAGGGTGTGACGGCTCTCCTTTAAGAGAACACAGTAACTACTGCAGAGGGTGTGACGCCTCTCCTTTAAGAGACCACAGTAACTACTGCAGAGGGTGTGACGCCTCTCCTTTAAGAGACCACAGTAACTACTGCAGAGGGTGTGACTCTCTTCTCCTTTAAGAGACCACAGTAATTACTGCAGAGGGTGTGACTCTCTTCTCCTTTAAGAGACCACAGTAACTACTGCAGACGGTGTGACGCCTCTCCTTTAAGAGACCACAGTAACTACTGCAGACGGTGTGACGCCTCTCCTTTAAGAGACCACAGTAACTACTGCAGAGGGTGTGACGCCTGTCCTTTAAGAGACCACAGTAACTACTGCAGACGGTGTGACGCCTCTCCTTTAAGAGACCACAGTAACTACTGCAGACGGTGTGACGCCTCTCCTTTAAGAGACCACAGTAACTACTGCAGAGGGTGTGACGCCTCTCCTTTAAGAGACCACAGTAACTACTGCAGACGGTGTGACGCCTCTCCTTTAAGAGACCACAGTAACTACTGCAGACGGTGTGACGCCTCTCCTTTAAGAGACCACAGTAACTACTGCAGAGGGTGTGACGCCTCTCCTTTAAGAGACCACAGTAACTACTGCAGAGGGTGTGACGCCTCTCCTTTAAGAGACCACAGTAACTACTGGCACATGTAAAATGGAGGTGGTTCAGTGAAATAAGTAACCTTGCATGAGACCTGAAGACTTACATTAGCTCAGCAGGCTAACACAAAGCCTGCGTTCAAATTCAGTCACCTATGCAATATTTGGGTAGGTTATTCTACACATGTTACTGTAGCTTCTCCTGCCAGGCGCAAGAGTAAATGTTAGAATATAACATCTGCGTACATGGGACAATACGAAATGACCAAATCAATGGCAATATAATTATGTTTATGTTTGAGAGTGTTGGCGGCTTGCTGTACATACAGACCAGCACAATGCATACTGCCTCAGCCCTATCTAGCTATTGACCCCACAAATCAATACCCCACAAAACAACCGGCCTGCCACTCAACCAAATAACCTTTCAACACATCGATCCCACTCAATCTCTTATTCTCAAACAAGCAATATAGACTCCGCCACCAAACAAACACTCTTTTCTCCAAGGAACAGGACAAAGTTTGGTTTATAAAGAAAGAAGAGATCAATAAGAAACCTTTAGGGCTGGATAATCCTCAACACTTGATCAGAATGAATCTCCTAATAGAGATGGGCTTGTTCAAAGGGCCTGTGGGACAGACAGACGTACGGAGGGACAGACAGAAAGACAGACGAACGGACAGACGGACGGACTATGGCATCAAACCTCACAGTCCCCACTGACGCAACTCTGGTTAGCTTGCTCAGAATCTAATTGGCTGCCCTGAGATTGGTCCCTCCAGGGGGGCTTGCAAGGTGGCCCATGGATACGGGCCTGGATACCCTGCTATTGTGGTGAGGAGATCTGTCAAACCCTACCACATGATAGCCAAGCAAAATTAATTATTTGGTGAGAGTACAACCTCAGAATGACGATGGAATGACATGGAGATTCTGTGGAGTTATCAACAGACTGAACAGCACACAGCTCAATGTGAGAGAAGAGTGGAGGTTGGTGAAGGAGCAGAGAAACTCTAGTCACCATGTGTCATACTGAGAGAGGAAGAGATAGAGGGAGGGAGAGACAGAGAGCCATACTAAAAGGGACTTGGAGAGAGAGAGTGTGTGTGTGTGTGTGTGCGTGCGCGCACGTGTGTGTGTGTGTGTGATCTAGTCCATTTCAGCACTCCAGCAGTGAGTATCCAACTGACAACCAGTAAATCCACAATAACCTGAAAACCACTATTCCATTACACAACCAACTCACATTAGCTAGCGTTAGCATAATTAGCTCAGTGGCTAACGAGGCTAATGAGGGTGGATGTCAGAACAGGAGCAGCAGGCCAGACATACACAGCCAGTCGCTACTACTAACAATAGATAGATAGAATGCCAGAGAGAGAGAGCGAGAAAGAGATCGACATAGAGAGAAAGAGATAGAGAAATAGAGATGAGAGATGAGCACAGGGGAATAGACAGTCAGGAAAATCCATTACAGAAAATAACCAGAGAGGAGAGGAGAGACTCCTGACATGCTACAGAGGGAGGGGGGAAGGGAGAGAGAGAGAGAGAGAGAGAGCGATCGAGAGAAAAAGAGAGAGCTAAAGAGGGTGATGGAGAGAAAGAGAGTGAGAGAGAGAGCGAGAGAGGGCGACAAGGAGTAATAAGGTAAGAGAATATGCTAGAGGGCTATGACTCACTGGAGAATTTAGTACATATGCTACAAATCACCATGTGTGTCTGTCTCTGTGTGTGTGGTACAGTAGTAACACACGTGTGTGTGTGTGTGTGTGTGTGTGTGTGTGTGTGTGTGTGTGTGTGTGTGTGTGTGTGTGTGTGTGTGTGTGTGTGTGTGTGTGTGTGTGTGTGTGTGTGTGTGTGTGTGTGTGTGTGTGTGTGTGTGTGTGTGTGTGTGTGTGTGTGTGAGAATTGTGTGTGTGTGTGTGAGAATTGTGTGTGTGTGTGTGAGAATTGTGTGTTCCGGGCTGGATATAGTACTTTGGTTATTTAGGCCTGGTAAATTGCACTAATAAAGTGAAGAATTGATTATTGCTCGGTACTGTGTGACTAGTCTTGAACCCAAGGGCTGTGGTGGGTGTGTGTGTGCCACCAGGGGAGAGAGTGGCTGTGAAAACATAAAATAAGGCCACTCGGGCAGAAATGATTGATTCAACGGGTAAATCCAGAAAACCAAGCAAATCGAAGCAATAAAATCTGCTGTACAGTGAGGGAGGGAGAAGAGAGGGGGAGGAAGGGGAGAAAGAGGATGGAGAGTGACAGGTGGGGGGTCATGGGAGTTTGATTGTGTCGGAGGGGGGAATGGGAAAGGAGGTCACAGGGCGGAGGGAGGACGCTAATTGCATAACAGATCTTGTCCAGTCTCTAGACTTAATTTTTCCTCTCTACCTCTCCCCCTTTCTATCTATCTCTCTCCCTCTCTCTCTCTCACTCCCTCTCCATCCTGTATTGTCCTGCTCTGTGGCTTGTATCTAACCCAGTATGTCACCATAACAGACTCAATTTCTATTAGACTGGTCCCAGATCTGTATACTGGCACAAAAAAACTACCTTGCAGCCTTTTGAGAATTACAACAGAGAGAGAGCGAGAGAGAGAGAAATAAATAAATAAAGAGAGACAGAGAGACAGAGAGAGAGAGAGAGAGAGAGAGAGAGACGGAGAGAGAGAGAGAGAGAAATAAATAGAGACAGAGAGAGAGAGAGAGAGAGAGAAATAAATAGAGACAGAGAGAGAGAGATAGAGAGACAGAGACAGAGAGAGAGAGAGACAGAGAGAGAGAGACAGAGAGAGAGAGACAGAGAGAGAGAGAGAGAGAGAGAGAGAGAGAGACAGAGAGATAGAGAGACAGAGAGAGAGAGAGACAGAGAGAGAGAGAGAGAGAGAGAGAGAGAGAGAGAGAGAGAGAGAGAGAGAGAGAGAGAGAGAGAGAGAGAGAGAGAGAGAGAGAGAGAGAGAGAGAGAGAGAGAGAGAGAGGCTATACTAAAACTCTTTAACATCGTCCTTAGCTCTGGCATCTTCCCCAATATTTGGAACCAAGGACTGATCACCCCAATCCACAAAAGTGGAGACAAATTTGACCCCAATAACTACCGTGGAATATGCGTCAACAGTAACCTTGGGAAAATACTCTGCATTATCATTAACAGCAGACTCGTACATTTCCTCAATGAAAACAATGTACTGAGCAAATGTCAAATTGGCTTTTTACCAAATTACCGTACAACAGACCATGTATTCACCCTACACACCCTAATTGACAACCAAACAAACCAAAACAAAGGCAAAGTCTTCTCATGCTTTGTTGATTTCAAAAAAGCCTTCGACTCAATTTGGCATGAGGGTCTGCTATACAAATTGATGGAAAGTGGTGTTGGGGGTAAAACATACGACATTATAAAATCCATGTACACAAACAACAAGTGTGCGGTTAAAATTGGCAAAAAACACACACATTTCTTCACACAGGGTCGTGGGGTGAGACAGGGATGCAGCTTAAGCCCCACCCTCTTCAACATATATATCAACGAATTGGCGCGGGCACTAGAACAGTCTGCAGCACCCGGTCTCACCCTACTAGAATCCGAAGTCAAATGTCTACTGTTTGCTGATGATCTGGTGCTTCTGTCACCAACCAAGGAGGGCCTACAGCAGCACCTAGATCTTCTGCACAGATTCTGTCAGACCTGGGCCCTGACAGTAAATCTCAGTAAGACCAAAATAATGGTGTTCCAAAAAAGGTCCAGTCACCAGGACCACAAATTCCATCTAGACACCGTTGCCCTAGAGCACACAAAAAACTATACATACCTCGGCCTAAACATCAGCACCACAGGTAACTTCCACAAAGCTGTGAACGATCTGAGAGACAAGGCAAGAAGGGCCTTCTATGCCATCAAAAGGAACATAAATTTCAACATACCAATTAGGATCTGGCTAAAAATACTTGAATCAGTCATAGAGCCCATTGCCCTTTATGGTTGTGAGGTCTGGGGTCCGCTCACCAACCAAGATTTCACAAAATGGGACAAACACCAAATTGAGACTCTGCATGCAGAATTCTGCAAAAATATCCTCCGTGTACAACGTAGAACACCAAATAATGCATGCAGAGCAGAATTAGGCCGATACCCACTAATTATCAAAATCCAGAAAAGAGCCGTTAAATTCTACAACCACCTAAAAGGAAGCGATTCCCAAACCTTCCATAACAAAGCCATCACCTACAGAGAGATGAACCTGGAGAAGAGTCCCCTAAGCAAGCTGGTCCTAGGGCTCTGTTCACAAACACAAACACACCCCACAGAGCCCCAGGACAACAGCACAATTAGACCCAACCAAATCATGAGAAAACAAAAAGATAATTACTTGACACATTGGAAAGAATTAACAAAAAAACAGAGCAAACTAGAATGCTATTTGGCCCTAAACAGAGAGTACACAGTGGCAGAATACCTGACCACTGTGACTGACCCAAACTTAAGGAAAGCTTTGACTATGTACAGACTCAGTGAGCATAGCCTTGCTATTGAGAAAGGCCGCCGTAGGCAGACATGGCTCTCAAGAGAAGACAGGCTATGTGCACACTGCCCACAAAATGAGGTGGAAACTGAGCTGCACTTCCTAACCTCCTGCCCAATGTATGACCATATTAGAGAGACATATTTCCCTCAGATTACACAGATCCACAAAGAATTCGAAAACAAATCCAATTTTGATAAACTCCCATATCTACTGGGTGAAATTCCACAGTGTGCCATCACAGCAGCAAGATTTGTGACCTGTTGCCACAAGAAAAGGGCAACCAGTGAAGAACAAACACCACTGTAAATACAACCCATATTTATGTTTATTTATTTTAACTTGTGTGCTTTAACCATTTGTACATTGTTACAACACTGCATATATATAATATGACATTTGTAATGTCTTTATTGTTTTGAAACTTCTGTATGTGTAATGTTTACTGTTCATTTTTATTGTTTATTTGACTTTTGTATATTACCTACCTCACTTGCTTTGGCAATGTTAACACATGTTTCCCATGCCAATAAAGCCCCTTGAATTGAATTGAATTGAATTGAGAGAGAGAGAGAGAGAGAGAGAGAGAGAGAGAGAGAGAGAGAGAGAGAGACAGAGAGAGAGAGATAGAGAGACAGAGACAGAGAGAGAGAGAGACAGAGAGAGAGACAGAGAGAGAGAGAGAGAGAGAGACAGAGAGAGAGAGATAGAGAGACAGAGAGAGAGAGAGAGAGAGGGAGAGAGAGAGACAGAGAGAGAGAGAGAGAGAGAAGGAGGAGGGTATGAGACCACTGGTAATAAAGTTGAAGGAATAGCTCCACTATCCTCCCTCAGACACAGCCCTCTCTCACCAGCTGGCTTCAATGTCAACTTGGACTGTTACTGTGTGACACAGCTGCTTGGGAAAAAACAAGCAAGGTTTGAACTTAACATTTGGAAGTTTCCTCATGTTGTTTTGGTGTGTTTTCCCTGCCTTTTGACAAACAGGGGTTGATTTTACCCATATGTTGGGGGATAGAGTTACAGGATTTGTGGGGAAGAGGAGCTGGGATTGGTGTGTATGTGTGTGTGTCTGTCTGTGGATTGGTCATAGGAAACGGCAGGATGTGAGTCTGACTGCAGGGATTTAGACACAGTCTCTGAGGGCTTTGTTTCTGCCAGACCCACTCATACAGAGAGAGGGGGGGAAGACAAAGACCTTAACACGCACACGTATGTCCACACACACACAGAGCACTCCTAAGCGCTGCAGAGCCAATCACAACTTTTTATTCCCCCCGCTGTTAACTTCTCTAGGATAGGGGGCAGCATTTTCACTTTGGATGAATAGAGTGCCCAGAGTGAACTGCTTCCTACTCTGTCCCAGATGCTGATATATGCATATTATTATTACTATTGTATATGAAACACTCTGAAGTTTCTAAAACTGTTTGAATGATGTCTGTGAGTATAACAGAACTCATATGGCAGGCAAAAACCTGAGAAAAAATCCAAACAGGAAGTGAGAATTCTGAGGCTGGTCGATTTTCAACTCATCGCCTATTGAAATCCCAGTGGGATATGGATCTGTTTGCACTTCCTACGCCTTCCACTAGATGTCAACAGTCTGTAGAACGTTGAATGAAGCTTCTACTGTGATGTGGGGCCGGATAGGAGCTGTTTGAGTCAGTGGTCTGGCAGAGTGCCAGTTCCTGGTCATGCGCATTCCACATGATATCGACTTGCGTTCCATTACTTCTATAGACACAAAGGAATTCTCCGGTTGGAACGTTATTGAATATTTATGATAACAACATCCTAAAGATTGATTCTGTACTTAGTTTGACAAGTTTATTCGACCTGTAATATAACTTTTTGAAGTTTTTGTCCGACGTTCGCCTGGATCTGCGCGAGCGTTTGGATATGTGTACTATACGTGCTAACAAAAGTAGCTACTTGGACATAAATAATGGACATTATCGAACAAAACAACAATTTATTGTGGAACTAGGATTCCTGGGAGTGCATTCTGATGAAGATCATCAAAGGTAAGGGAATATTTATGATGTAATTTCGTATTTCTGTTGACTCCAGAAATGTTGGCGGAGAAATGTTGTTTATATCTGAGCGCCGTCTCAGATTAGTGCATGGTTTGCTTTTTCCGTAAGTTTAAAAAAAAATCTGACACAGCGGTTGTATTAAGAACAAGTGTATCTTTAATTCTATGTAAAACATGTATCTTTCATCAAAGTTTATGATGAGTATTTCTGTTATTTGATGTGGCTCTCTGCAATTTCTCAGGATATTTTGGAGGCATTTCTGAACATGGTGCCAATGTAAACTGAGATTTTTGGATATAAATATGCACATTATCGAACAAAACATACATGTATTGTGTAACATGATGTCCTATGAGTGTCATCTGATGAAGATCATCAAAGGTTAGTGAGTAATTTTATCTCTATTTCTGCTTTTTGTGACTCCTATCTTTGGCTGGGAAAATGGCTGTGTTTTTCTGTGGCTATGTACTGACCTAACATAATCGTTTGGTGTGCTTTCGCCATAAATCCTATTTGAAATCAGACATGTTGGCTGGATTCACAACAGGTGTAGCTTTAATTTGGTGTCTTTCATGTGTGATTTCATGAAAGTTAGATTTTTATAGTAATTTATTTTAATATGGCGCTCTGCATTTTCTCTGGCTTTTGGCCAAGTGAGACAGTAGCGTCCCGCCTAAACTGTCTGGAAAAATGGCTGTTTTTTTCTACCTTGCAGCCTTTTGAGAATTAAAACAGAGAAAGAGAGACAGAGAGAGAGGCAGAGAGAGAGAGAGAGAGAGAGGCAGAGAGGCAGAGAGGCAGAGAGGCAGAGAGGCAGAGAGGCAGAGAGGCAGAGAGGCAGAGAGAGAGAGAGAGAGAGAGAGAGAGAGAGAGAGAGAGAGGAAAAGAAACACCTAGATATGCTGCACAGATTCTGTCAGACCTGGGCCCTGACAGTAAATCTCAGTAAGACAAAAACAATGGTGTTCCAAAATAGGTCCAGTTGCCAGGACCACAAATACAAATCTAGATATTGTTGCCCTAGAGCACACAAAAAACTATACATACCTCAGCCTAAACATCAGCACCACTGGTAACTTCCATAAAGCTGTGAACGATCTGAGAGACAAGGCAAGAAGGGCCTTCTACGTCATCAAAAGGAACATAAAATTTGACATTCCATTTAGGATATGGCAAAAACCCATTGCCCTTTATGGTTGTGAGGTCTGGGGTACGGTAACCAACCAAGAATTCACAAAATGGGACAAACACCAAATTGAGATTCTGCATAAAGAATTCCGTCAAGAGAAGACAGGCTATTTGCACACTGAACACAAAATGTATTTTCCTTTTTGACGTTTGAAATATCTCTATTCCTTTGAAACTTTTATGAGTGTTATGTTTACTGTTCATTTTACTTTTGTTTAATATCTATTTCATTTGCTTCGGAAATGTAAACATATTATGTTTGAATTGAATTGAGAGGCTGACTTTTAATGTGTCCCCCATGCCTAAAAATATATTGTGTACTACCAAACCTCAACACAACTACATTACCTGGTATAATACATACTAGAGAGATGTACTACCAAACCTCAACACAACTACATTACCTGGTATAATACATACTAGAGAGATGTACTACCAAACCTCAACACAACTACATTACCTGGTAGAATACATACTAGAGAGATGTACTACCAAACCTCAACACAACTACATTACCTGATATAATACATACTAGAGAGATGTACTACCAAACCTCAACACAACTACATTACCTGGTATAATACATACTAGAGAGATGTACTACCAAACCTCAACACAACTACATTACCTGATATAATACATACTAGAGAGATGTACTACCAAACCTCAACACAACTACATTACCTGGTAGATTACATACTAGAGAGATGTACTACCAAACCTCAACACAACTACATTACCTGATATAATACACCCTAGAGAGACATGTACTACCAAACCTCAACACATCTACATTACCTGATATAATACATACTAGAGAGATGTACTACCAAACCTCAACACAACTACATTACCTGATATAATACATACTAGAGACATGTACTACCAAACCTCAACACAACTACATTACCTGGTAGAATACATACTAGAGAGAGGTGTACTACCAAACCTCAACACAACTACATTACCTGGTAGAATACATACTAGAGAGAGGTGTACTACCAAACCTCAACACAACTACATTACCTGGTAGAATACATACTAGAGAGATGTACTACCAAACCTCAACACAACTACATTACCTGATATAATACATACTAGAGAGACATGTACTACCAAACCTCAACACAACTACATTACCTGATATAATACATACTAGAGAGATGTACTACCAAACCTCAACACAACTACATTACCTGGTAGATTACATACTAGAGAGAGATGTACTACCAAACCTCAACACAACTACATTACCTGATATAATACATACTAGAGAGACATGTACTACCAAACATCAACACAACTACATTACCTGGTAGATTACATACTAGAGAGATGTACTACCAAACCTCAACACAACTACATTACCTGGTAGAATACATACTAGAGAGAGACATGTACTACCAAACCTCAACACAACTACATTACCTGATATAATACATACTAGAGAGATGTACTACCAAACCTCAACACAACTACATTACCTGGTATAATACATACTAGAGAGATGTACTACCAAACCTCAACACAACTACATTACCTGATATAATACATACTAGAGAGATGTACTACCAAACCTCAACACAACTACATTACCTGATATAATACATACTAGAGAGATGTACTACCAAACCTCAACACAACTACATTACCTGATATAATACATACTAGAGAGATGTACTACCAAACCTCAACACAACTACATTACCTGATATAATACATACTAGAGAGATGTACTACCAAACCTCAACACAACTACATTACCTGATATAATACATACTAGAGAGATGTACTACCAAACCTCAACACAACTACATTACCTGATATAATACATACTAGAGACATGTACTACCAAACCTCAACACAACTACATTACCTGGTAGAATACATACTAGAGAGATGTACTACCAAACCTCAACACAACTACATTACCTGATATAATACATACTAGAGAGAGATGTACTACCAAACATCAACACAACTACATTACCTGGTAGATTACATACTAGAGAGAGATGTACTACCAAACCTCAACACAACTACATTACCTGGTAGAATACATACTAGAGAGATGTATTACCAAACCTCAACACAACTACATTACCTGGTAGAATACATACTAGAGAGAGATGTACTACCAAACCTCAACACAACTACATTACCTGGTATAATACATACTATAGAGATGTACTACCAAACCTCAACACAACTACATTACCTGATATAATACATACTAGAGAGATGTACTACCAATCCTCAACACAACTACATTACCTGATATAATACATACTAGAGAGACATGTACTACCAAACCTCAACACAACTACATTACCTGATATAATACATACTAGAGAGATGTACTACCAAACCTCAACACAACTACATTACCTGGTATAATACATACTAGAGAGATGTACTACCAAACCTCAACACAACTACATTACCTGATATAATACATACTAGAGAGATGTACTACCAAACCTCAACACAACTACATTACCTCGTATAATACATACTAGAGAGATGTACTACCAAACCTCAACACAACTACATTACCTGGTAGAATACATACTAGAGAGAGATGTACTACCAAACCTCAACACAACTACATTACCTGGTATAACACATACTAGAGAGACATGTACTACCAAACCTCAACACAACTACATTACCTGGTATAATACATACTAGAGAGATGTACTACCAAACCTCAACACAACTACATTACCTCGTATAATACATACTAGAGAGATGTACTACCAAACCTCAACACAACTACATTACCTGATATAATACATACTAGAGAGATGTACTACCAAACCTCAACACAACTACATTACCTCGTATAATACATACTAGAGAGATGTACTACCAAACCTCAACACAACTACATTACCTGATATAATACATACTAGAGAGATGTACTACCAAATGCTCCCTAAAACACTTCAGCGAGCAGGCCTTTCTAATCGACCTGGCCCGGGTATCCTGGAAGGATATGGACCTCATCCCGTCAGTAGAGGATGCCTGGTTGTTCTCTAAAAATGCCTTCCTCACCATCTTAAATAAGCATGCCCCATTCAAAAAATCTAGAACTAAGAACAGATACAGCCCTTGGTTCACTCCAGATCTGACTGCCCTTGACCAGCACAAAAACATCCTGTGGCGTTCTGCATTAGCATCAAATAGCCCCCGCGATATTAAACTTGTCAGGGAAGTCAGGAACCAATATACACAGTCAGGAAAGCAAAGGCTAGCTTTTTCAAACAGAAATTTGCATCCTGTAGCACTAACTCCAAAAAGTTCTGGGACACTGTAAAGTCCATGGAGGCTAGGAAACACTGTCACCACAAATAAATCTACAATAATCGAGAATTTCAATAAGCATTTAACTACGGTTGGCCATGCTTTCCACCTGGCTACCCCTACCCCGGCCAACAGCTCTGCACCCCCCGCAACAACTTGCCCAAGCTTCCCCCTGCTTCTTCTTCACCCAAATCCAGATAGCTGATGTTCTGAAAGAGCTGCAAAATCTGGATCTCTACAAATTAGCTGGGCTCGAAAATTTGGACTCTCTTTTTCAAAAATGATCCGCACAAAGTGTTGCAACCCCTATTACTAGCCTGTTCAACCTCTCTTTCGTATCGTCTGAGATCCCTAAAGATTGGAAAGCTGCCACAGTCATCCCCCTCTAAACCCAAACTGTTATAGACCTATATCTATCCTACCCTGCCTTTCTAAAATCTTCAAAACCAAGTTAACAAACAGATCACCGACCATTTCGAATCCCACCGTACCTTCTCCACTATGCAATCTGGTTTCCGAGCTGGTCATGGGTGCACCTCAGCCACGCTCAAGGTCCTAAACGATATCATAACCGCCATCGATAAAGACAGTACTGTGCAGCCGTATTCATCGACCTGGCCAAGGCTTTCAACTCACCGCATTCTTATCGGCAGACTCAAAAGCCTTTGTTTCTCAAATGACTGCCTCGCCTGGTTCACCAACTACTTCTCAGATAGAGTTCTGTGGATGGAATTTATATGTTTAAATGAACGATTAGAATATTCCACCCCGAAACGATATAATTGTATGTAATTGATTAGAATCATCTCTAGGGTGTCTTAAACACAGACTGTCTGAGCAAGATTCGGTGCCGACCTTGGCTAGGGGCCACTGAGAGATTTGGGAAAGGACAGGGTGTGATTCTCACGGTCCCTAATCTCTGTCGGCTGGGTAGTGGGACAGTGTGTGCGTAGGATACCTAATGTTTGTGTGTGAAAGTATGTGCGTAGGATACCTACTGTTTGTGTGAAAGTATGTGCGTAGGATACCTACTGTTTGTGTGAAAGTATGTGCGTAGGATACCTACTGTTTGTGTGAAAGTATGTGCGTAGGATACCTACTGTTTGTGTGAAAGTATGTGCGTAAGAAGCCAGTATAAAATTAATGGTTTTGTACAACTAACCAGCGCGCCCGTGAATAAACATTTTGACTATCATAGCTGGGCCTCCGTCTGTTTCATTCAACCCGTATCTTACAAATTCTGGGTGGCAGACGGAGTAGTTAATTGAATTGGGTTTATGAACATTGAGAACATAATTCTTGTGACAAGTTCAGTGTGTCAAATCGGAGGGCCTGTTGTCCGAACCTCTGGCAGTCTCTATGGGGGTGCCACAGGGTTCAATTCTCGGGCCGACTCTTTTCTCTGTATATATATCAATGATGTCGCTATTGATGCTGGTGATTCTCTGATCCACGTCTACGCAGATGACACCATTCTGTATTCATCTGGCCCTTCCTTGGACACTGTTAACAGACCTCCAAACGAGCTTCAATGCCATACAACACTCCTTCCGTGGCCTCCAACTGCTCTTAAATGTTAGTAAAACTAAATGCATGCTCTTCAACCGATTGCTGCCCGCACCCGCCCACCCACCTAGCATCACTACTCTGGACGGTTCTGACTTAGAATATGTGGACAACTACAAATACCTAGATGTCTAGTTAGACTGTAAACTCTCCTTCCAGACTCACATTAAGCATCTCCAATCCAAAATTAAATCTAGAATCGGCTTCCTATATCACAACAAAGCCTCCTTCACTCATGCTGCCAAACATACCTTTGTAAAACTGACTATCCTACCGATCCTTGACTTCAGTGATGTAATTTACAAAATAGCCTCTAACACTCTACTCAGCAAATTGGATGCAGTCTATCACAGTGCCATCCGTTTTGTCACCAAAGCCCCATATACTACCCACCACTGCGACCTGTATGCTCTCGTTGGCTGGCCCTCACTACGTATTCGTCGCCAAACCCACCCACTGGAGAGGAGGCCTGTTCTGTTGTGTGGGGATGAGAGGAGGCTAGGCCTGTTCTGTTGTGTTCTGTTGTGTGGGGATGAGAGGAGGCCTGTTCTGTTGTGTTCTGTTGTGGGGGGATGAGAGGAGGCCTGTTCTGTTGTGTGGGGATGAGAGGAGGCCTGTTCTGTTGTGTGGGGATGAGAGGAGGCCTGTTCTGTTGTGTGGGGATGAGAGGAGGCCTGTTCTGTTGTGTGGGGATGAGAGGAGGCTTGTTCTGTTGTGTTCTGTTGTGTGGGGATGAGAGGCGGCCTGTTCTGTTGTGTTCTGTTGTGTGGGGATGAGAGGCGGCCTGTTCTGTTGTGTTCTGTTGTGTGGGGATGAGAGGAGGCTAGCTGCTCCTGACTCCTTTTCTTCTAGATGAAAGAGAGGGACTGTACTGTCTGTGACTGCCAAATAGGAGCTCCAATACATTGTGTATAATCATGACCAGGCAGTGGTGTGTGTGTGTGTGTGTGTGTGTGTGTGTGTGTGTGTGTGTGTGTGTGTGTGTGTGTGTGTGTGTGTGTGTGTGTGTGTGTGTGTGTGTGTGTGTGTGTGTGTGTGTGTGTGTGTGTGTGTGTGTGTGTGTGTGTGTGTGTGTGTGTGTGTGTGTGTGTGCTGCATTGAATAGGCCCTCTGGCATATGGCTACTCTCAAATGTGGCTGGTCTTCAAGAAAGGTTTGTACAGTAAGATGTATAAACTAAGCTATGTTAAGATAGTTGTTTCTAGTTAACATAGTTTACCTTTCATCCAGGGCTGTCAAATTCCTTGTTTCGAACCGCACAATCTCATTTGACGACACTTCCGAGCTGTCTCTCCGCCCTGGCTTCCCATTGGATGTTCTTCTGATGAGTGTGTCTGTCTCCGCCTCCCCCCCGTTTTGAGAGCCCAGTGGTTTGGTCCCATTCTCCAGGTTGAGGAGGTTGAGGTAGGACTCGGCACCGTCCACCTGGGAAGCGGTGACTTTTTTTTTTTGGAGTGGCCCTGCAGGGGTGGAGGTGATGGGCTGGTCCATGCTGCTCAAGCTGTAATGGTTTTTCAGGTTGAGTGACAGAGACCTGGTCGTCCATGACGACTCCTGATCATCTACAGGGGAAGGAAGAGAAATGTCTTTAACTGACAAAGTTGAACACAAATAGTCAAAAAAAGTATATTTTAATGAAATGAAGCAAACAAGTCTAACCTTCACCCACACTCTCAATGTCCCTAGTTGTTAGTCAGTTTCTCTCACACCTCCTTCCCTGCCTCTTTCTCACAGACAAAAATTACTCAAAATCAAAACACACACACACACACACACACACACACACACACACACACACACACACACACACACACACACACACACACACACACACGGTTGTCAGTCAATTTCTCCTGTCTTTCTTTCAAATCGTCATCTCATTATCAGTTTTTCTCTCTCTTTCTTCCTCCGTTTCTCTCACTTCTTTCTCCCTATCTCAATCTCTCTCTAACACACACACACACACACACACACACACACACACACACACACACACACACACACACACACACACACACACACACACACACACACACACACACACACACACACACACACACACACACACACACACCTGCCTATGTGAGTACACTCTCCGGAGACAGAGGTTTTGGCTGTGCAGCCGGCAGCGTCTGAGTGGACTGTGTCTTAGATTGGTTGGATTAGCATTTACTAGTTCTGGGTGTAACATGATTTAAGCTAGCATGAAACACCACGTGTCAACCCCACATAAACAAATACACAGACACTACCACACAAATACACAGACACTACCACACAAATACACAGACACTACCACACAAATACACAGACACTACCACACAAATACACAGACACTACCACACAAATACACAGACACTACCACACAAATACACAGACACTACCACACAAATACACAAGACACTACCACACAAATACACAGACACTACCACACAAATACACAGACACTACCACACAAATGCACAGACACTACCACACAAATACACAGACACTACCACACAAACACACAGACACTACCACACAAACACACAGACACTACCACACAAATACACAGCCACTACCACACAAATACACAGACACTACCACACAAACACACAGACACTACCACACAAACACACAGACACTACCACACAAATACACAGCCACTACCACACAAATACACAGACACTACCACACAAACACACAGACACTACCACACAAATACACAGACACTACCACACAAATACACAGACACTACCACACAAATACACAGACACTACCACACAAATACACAAGACACTACCACACAAACACACAGACACTACCACAAAAACACACAGACACTACCACACAAATACACAGACACTACCACACAGACACTACCACACAAATACACAGACACTACCACACAAACACACAGACACTACCACACAAATACACAGACACTACCACACAAATACACAGACACTACCACACAAATACACAAGACACTACCACACAAATACACAGACACTACCACACAAATACACAGACACTACCACACAAATGCACAGACACTACCACACAAATACACAGACACTACCACACAAATACACAGACACTACCACACAAATACACAGACACTACCACAAAAATACACAGACACTACCACACAAATACACAGACACTACCACACAAATACACAGACACTACCACACAAATACACAGACACTACCACACAAATACACAGACACTACCACACAAATACACAGACACTACCACACAAACACACAGACACTACCACACAAACGCACAGACACTACCACACAAATACACAGACACTACCACACAAATGCACAGACACTACCACACAAATACACAGACACTACCACACAAATACACAGACACTACCACACAAATACACAGACACTACCACACAAATACACAGACACTACCACACAAATACACAGACACTACCACACAAATACACAGACACTACCACACAAATACACAGACACTACCACACAAATACACAGACACTACCACACAAATACACAGACACTACCACACAAATACACAGACACTACCACACAAATACACAGACACTACCACACAAATACACAGACACTACCACACAAATACACAGACACTACCACACAAATACACAGACACTACCACACAAATACACAGACACTACCACACAAATACACAGACACTACCACACAAATACACAGACACTACCACACAAATACACAGACACTACCACACAAATACACAGACACTACCACACAAATACACAGACACTACCACACAAATACACAGACACTACCACACAAATGGTGCCGTACTAGTAGCAATGGCTGATAGGTCCCATTAATTTTGATTTATTTTTTATACTGAATTGTTTTTAAGTGTTTAACTGTTGTTGTCTTGTTTGGCTAAGATAACTACATTCTAAAAATGAGGGCTTCAACAAGGCTTCTTCTAAGATCCTTAAAGTTCTTTGAAGAACCTTAGGGTTCTTGGCACTGAAAATGGCCCCCAAAAGGTTATTTCAAGAACCCCATAGGAGGTGTGGTTCATAGAGGAACCTCATTGGTTGGTGGGGGTTCTTTCAAGGACCTAACTGGCCGACCGAAACATTTGGATTTAAATTTGAAAAGACAGCAGGTTCAGGCACTTACAGTACCTGACACTTGTAAAGATCTCCTCAATTTAAGGTAAGGTTTGTCCCTTATATGATCTAAATTTATATTGTTTTATGATGATACCATCTATCTTTTCAGATTTGTGCAAATCTGTCTAAAACAGAAAATGGACACAATTCAATGGATATCAATCAACAAAGAGGTAAGAATATGTTGAAGGCTAGCTGTGTTGGCTGCAGATGACTGAACTGCTCACTTTTGACTCTGTCTGCAGGTATACAGATGAGGATGCATACAAAGTTATTCAATTGGTATTGGTATGTTATGCAGATCACATGTACCATCCTCCTCCCTTACGATTAAGGCAGCCCCCCGCACCTCTTTGATTCAGAGGGGTTGGGTTAAATGCGGAAGACACATTTCAGTTGAAGGCATTCAGTTGTACAACTGACTAGGTATCCCCCTTTCCCTGTCCCTCTTCAATGAACATCCCATAGGCCTCTACATTGTGGACAAGGTATGTGTATGAAAACCATTATCAAAACAGTTTTTTCCATTCACATTCACCACGGAAACCAAGGTATGAATACTGTCGTATGCATGTTTTGTTAATCATCTGTATAATTACTCTTTTTTGGATTCACAGACTTCACCCTCCCTACACCTCTGATGAATATAACAGGAAACCTGTTTGATCACCATGCACTGCAAAATCACTCTGGCTATGGATACAGAGTACATCAATAGATTAACATCAACACGCCAGAGGATATGTCCATTATACTTGGGGCTCTGCTGGGAGTTTACCTCTCTTTGGATTGTTTTATTCTGCTTTGCCACTGAAACCATAATAAACACTGACAACAAAAATATTGTGTTATTGTTATTATTGTTGTTATTGTTATGCTTATCATTATTAATAACCCAAATGGTTCTTCAAAAGGTTCTTTGAGGATCCATTAAAAGGGGTTCTTTGAAGAACTTATAGGGGTTTCCCCGCAGTTTCAATTTGAAGAACCCCTAAAGGATAGTCCAGGAACCTTTTCTTTTTAGAGTGTAGCAGCTAGCTAGCTATGGACTGTTTGAATTTGAATGCGATTAATTGCGCAGCCCTAGTGGTGAGCTTTCAGCACTGTGTGGCAGCAGTAATGTTAGCTTCACCCAAGTGGGTGATACACAGAGTTAGTGGAGAGGAGTAGCTAGCTAGTTAGTTAACCATCAAGCTACAAAGCCTGGAGAAAGGACATTGGGGACAGAAAAGTGAACTGGGCTCATATCTCTATAGGTGCGCTGTTGAGGATGTGGATCTAACTGTCTCACCTCCGTGACCATCCATACCTGAAGTTCCTCCTCTCGTAACGCCATCTGAACTGCTTCAATTCATCACTCATCCTTCCAGTACCAAACTTCCAAACTGTGGTGACACAATGTTATTATTTTGGATTTGTTGTAGTTTGTTATATGCTTTTGTATACGCAATGCAGCTTTTAGCTGCCATGTATACAACATAAAACTAAACAAAAAAAACCTACAAACAAATACACACACACACGCATACAAGCACATATGTATACAACATGTAAACGTGTAAACACACATGTATAAAACGAAACAACAAAAAAACGACAAACAAATACACACACACACACACACACACACACACACACACACACACACACACACACACAGGGTCCAAAATGAACACTCGCCAAGCGCCAGATGCGGGTAGATTTTCCATTTGGCGAGTAAATCTCAGAAGGCTATCCTCCACACTGGCGGGTAAATGTTTGTACCAAAATAGTCATGTAATAAAATATCTGGCATGATGGCTCGGAGGAAATGACTCATGTTGCCAGCCACAGACTGTCTCTAGTGCTCCTAGTTTCGCGACGCTGTTTACCATACGGGACATCAGCTACTTGACACCGCTCACTTGCCACGGGTCTGCTGATAGCTACCGTTCATTAAATAGCTGTTATGTGGTGACATTTACATGGAGTAAGCCAACCTTTGAAACGAAAACCCACCGACGAAAAGGAGGACGAATCACACAAAAAATAACTTTTTGTGAGAAATGGAGGTTTGGAGATAAAGGAGTTTCAAGAGGGTGGCTACAGTATGATGCTGAGGCTGTGGTGATGAGTTGTTCTGTGTGTCGCCAGTATGCTAAAGAGAAAATGTGTCATCAGAAATAAAACGATGAAGCTGGAGAACATTCGTGACCTTGAACACAGCAAGTGTCACATTGCCTGCATGTCTGTGTCCCGGGCTCAATCGGAGCCTCTCCTCTTGACACCCTCTGTGACCGCGCTAATGGCAATGTTAGAGCAGACCAGCACGAAGATGAAGATACTGTTTAGGACTCTACATGCCATTGGCAAGAAGGTGAGACCACTTTCTGACTTGGAGTGGATGTGTGAGTAAGTGAACATGTTGTTACTCATGTAGCTTGACTTGTACTTTTGTAGCTAGTTTTTTCAAGTCTATTTAACAGACGTGGTCCAGTATTGTGGGTTATTTCTCAGCTCTTGATTAGCTTTGGTTCACCTCAAAATAGTGTATAAATACAATCAGAGAGAATCTGAAAAACACCAAATTTCTCTCCATCATGTCAGATGGCTCCACAGACAGTTCTGTGAAAGAGGAGGAGTTAGTTTATGTCAGATTCTGTCACAAGGGAAAGATTGAGTCAAAGTTTTTTGGCATCAAGTCGGTGGAGAAGGCAGACGCGGCATTCATAAGCAACGCCATCAGTGCCATCATGGAGGGAGTGTGTGATGAGTGGGGGAGCAAGTTGGTCGCTCTGGGAACAGATGGAGCTGCTGTGATGACCGGAGCCAAGAATGGTGTGGTCAGCCGGCTGAAGGGGGACAGGGCCTACATCATCAGCATCCACTGTATGGCACACCGCCTTCAACTGACCTTTTCTGATGCCATCCGGTCCAATGTGATGTTTCAGAAAGTAGAAGACCTCTCTGTGGGCTCTACACCTTCTACCACACCAGTCCACTGAACAGGGTAAACCTGGTAAACAGCTTTCAGGCTCTTGGGCACACACCACTGGTGCCCACCGGAACACGATGGGTAGGACACCTATTGCGTGCACTGGACCACTTCATGCAAGGTTACCAGGGGCGTGTCCAGCAACTGGAACAGGTAGTAGCTCTAGATTGCTATGCTAAGTACTCCAAGTCATCATCAATATGTAATGTCCAGTAATTAACAACAAACAAGGTTACAATTGGTAACATCATGTTTCAATGCTTTATGCACTGATAAAATCTGTCATATCTAATATAGTTTGTTTTGGACAGCAATTAATTGTCTATTTGTATGTCTTTGTTCTTTCTGTATTTAAGATTCAATCTGCTGATGTTCATAATATCTGAGGTGTCCAGCAGGCCAAGGCCAAGAGATACAACCATTGTAAAGTGGTTGTTCCACTGGATATCATAAGGTGAATGCACCAATTTGTAAGTCGCTCTGGATAAGAGCGTCTGCTAAATGACTTAAATGTAAATGTAATACTACAGTACTACGAGGGAGGCTGTTGTTATCCACTTCTGTGGCTTCCTGCATGACACACTGACACACCTGAGCACCCTGTCTGCCTGTCTGCAGAGGTCCACCATCACCATAGCAGAAGCCCACAGCTCCTTGTGCTCAACACAGGCAGTACTTAAGAAGTACAAAACCAGGTATGTTTATTTAAGCTGCAATAAGAAATACTTACCTGAAGAGAATTAAGAGAAAGGATTACGTCAATAAGAGAGGGAGAGAGAGTGTGAGTGAGAGTGTGTTGTAAAGGAAAATTCTGAAAGGATGGTAAAATGTGCCTTTTATCATCAGTGAAGGGCCCATGATGAAGGCCACAATGGCCAACAGATATGATGGAATTTCGCTGACCAGAGATGACAGCAAGACCCTTGTCACCTCACAGGACAAAATGCTTGACAGGCTAGTGGAGAGCATGACTGACAGGTTACAGGACGCCAGTGTAGGGGTCCTGTGTGCCACCAAGCTGGTCAGCTTCACCAACTGGCCAGAGTCAGGAGATGCAGCAGCAGGTTACTTTATGTTTTGTATTATAGGGCAGTCAGGTTCAGGTTCAGGATCAGGATCATATTTTTATAGTTTGAGAATTAAAACTGCATGATGCTTGTTGTAATGTAATGTATACAAGTATTCTAGATGTTGGTGGCACTGAACTGGAAACCCTGGTGGACCACTTCCTGTCCTGGAGACCTCTGGCATCCAGTGGACTGTCCTGAAGGTGCTGATGTACCAAGAGCCCCAGTCCCTGCAGAAGATGTCCTGGTTCCGTGTCAACAGGAGCCATCAGCAGTCCTGTCCTGATTTTCTGGCATTGGTTGACCTGCTCCTGTCCTTCCCTGCCTCCACAGCTGAATGTGAAAGAGGTTTTAATACCATGAAACAGGTGAAAACTGTCAGATAAACTGATACACTGTCAGATCTCCTTATGGTCCAGCTGTCCTCTCCAGAGATCAGGGAGTATGATCCGATAGAAGCTGTGATGCTGTGGCACCAGGACTCTGTCAGGAGCAGGAGGCTGTTTCTGTATGATATGTCGGATTAAGGAATAAAGACAGACACCAATGTTAAGTTCAATAGCCTTGTTAAGCATTGTACAAGTCCCTACGCGTGGAGTCTGGGGAACAGTCCAACTAGTCGATTACCTATCAACTAGACTCCGTAACATCATCCTTTTCAATAGAAAGTGCAAACATAACGGCATAACATTGAGTTCTTAACAGTCAAGTCATAACAATTGAAAAGCATGACATTTTCTTTTTACTTCAGCTGTCATCTTCCTTTTTTAATATTTTTTTTACATTTTTTAATATTTTTTTAATTAACAGACAACAAGTTAAGTCTCTTGCTTACAGAGTAAGCCTGTCCGGTGGCTTGCACAGCCGACCCACCCGTGAGTAAGTATTGGCTCTGACAGGGGTAGGATTAGGGCCACGAGCTGGAGAGTTTGGTGGGGTAGAAGCTTCACCTTCAGTTGGCTCATGTCTCAATTCTGCACCCCTTACCCTTAGGCCTGGACTGTGATCCAGCTCATCTAGGTGAGTGTATGGCATGTTCTGGTTTGTCTGCTCTGCTACGCGCAGATCCACCCGATTGCGACGATAGAGGGAGCCACCAACATCCACCAGGTAAGAACGTGGTGCAACTCTCTGTAGGCATGTGCCCAGCCTCCAAAGTCCTGTGTGGTCTCCCGGCAGCGGTTTCATCCTTATAGTTTCACCCACCTCCAGCTCTAGTAGGTCTCGAGCAGTCCGGTCGTAGAAGCACTTAGCGAGTTGCTTTCTGTGACGCAGTTTGTCCGTGACGCCAACCATGACGCAGGGCTCAAGTAGCTTGTTAGCTACGGGGATAGTAGTCTTCAGACGTCTGGACAGAAGGCGTTGTGCTGGGCTGCTGTCCATGTTTTCGGTGGGTGTGTTCCTCCACTGTAAGATCGCTTTCCATGGGTCGTTGCTGTCGCGCAAGGCCCTGCTTAACAGGTTTTTTGCAATCTTGACAGCTGATTCTGCCTTGCCATTTGCTTTTGGGTGTCTTGGAGAGGAGGTCACGTGGTCAAACTCCCATTCTGAGGCGAAACGCTTGAACTGTGCAGTGAATTGTGGGCCATTGTCCGTGATTACCTTGTCAGGCTGACCTTGCCTTGCAAACTGCGCCTTGCAGCGCTTTATGACCGTCTCTGCAGACAAGTCAGGGAGCAGTTCAATTTCCCAAAAGTCAGAGTAATGATCAACGAGGAGAAGATAGTCCTTTTGTCTGTGGCTGAATAAGTCCATGCTGATGATTTGCCAGGCCCTTGTGGGCAGTTCGTGTGACATCATGGTTTCCTTTTGCTGTTCATGAGCGTACTCGTTGCATGTGGTACAGTTGCTGACAAAGTCTTTAATTTCTGCTTGCATGTTTGGCCAGTATAATGTTTCACGAGCCTGACGGTAGCATGCGTCACCTCCAACGTGACTGGAGTGTATGCGGGTAAGCATCTCTGGACGTAGTGATTTGGGAATAATGACCTTCTGACCTCTGAACAAGACGCCATTTTGCACACTGATCTCATCTCGAAAGGTCCAGTATTCTCTCACTGTGAAAGGTGTCTCCTCTTTCAGATATGGCCAACCTGCGAGAGCCATGGACTTCAGTGACTGTAGGTGTTCGTCCTTGTCAGTATGTTGCCTGATCTGGGCTAGGCGGTGATCTGTGACGTTTAAGTAGTCTGCCTGATTGATCTGTTGAACATCTTGTTGTTCCTGCTGTAGCGAACAGATGGCCTGCCGCTGATAGGCAGTGCCTCTACCTGTACATTGTGCTGTTGCCCTGCTCAGTGTGTCGCTGATGTACATCTCAGGTCCTGGCTTGTAAATGACCTTCAGGCTGTAGTTTTGCAGAGTCAGGAGCATACTTTGAAGCCTCTTGGGCGCGTTGAGGAGAGGTTTACTGAATATGGCAATGAGTGGTTTGTGGTCAGTTTCAGCGGTGACCAGCTCTCGACCATATAAGTAGTGATGGAATCGCTGGCAGGAGAAGACGATGCTGAGGCACTCTTTCTCAATTTGTGCATAGTTTTGTTCGGTGGGGGTGAGCGCTCTCGAGGCAAACGCAACGGGCTGGCCTTCCTGCATAAGGCAGCATCCAAGTCCCCTTTGGCTAGAGTCGCTCTGGATTGTGACAGGCTTCGTGACGTCGTAGTAGCGCAACACTGGCATGGATGAAGCCAGAGATTTCATCTCCTGCACTGCGGCCTCGTGCTTGGGTAGCCAGTGCCATGGTGTGTCTTTGTCCAGCAACCGGCGCAGAGGCTCACAGACTGCTGATAGGTGTGGCATGAACTTTGCAAGATAGTTTGCAAAGCCGATGAGACGCTGTACTCCTTTTGCATCCGACGGGTTTGGCATGTCGAGGATCGCTTGGACCTTGTCTGGGTCCGGCTTCAGGCCTTTCGCCGAGAGAATGTGGCCATGGAAGTGGACGTCTTTCACCTTGAACTGCAGCTTCTTCAGGCCAAGACGAAGCTTAACTGATCGGCAGCGCTCCATCAGTGCCAGGAGCTTCACATCGTGGTCGCGTTCTGCTTCTTCGTCTGTTTCACCACAGCCTACGATCAGGATATCATCGGCGATGGGTTCAATGCCCTTGAGCCCAGCCAGTAACTCGTGCTGCTTGCGTTGGTATACCTCAGGCGCCACTGAGACACCAAACGGGAGCTTGAGCCAGCGTTTCCGACCCCAGGGGGTCCAGAAGGTAGTCATGAAGCTGCTTTCTTCGTCCAGCTTGCATTGAAGGAATGCATCTCGGGCATCCACCAAGGTGAAAATCCTGGCCTTGGGAAGCTTATAGAGGACATCCTCTAGTGTCGGCATGATGTAGTGGGATCGTTTCAGTGCTTGGTTCAGATGCTTTGGGTCGATGCAGACCCTCAGCTTCTCTGGTTTTTTCACTATGACCATATTGCTGATCCAGTCAGTTGGTTCAGTCACAGATGTCATGTGGCCATCGGCCTCATACTTGTCCAGCTGGGCCTTCACAGCCACTTTCATTGCAATGGGCACATTGCGAGGAGCACACTGGACTGGAGTAATGCTCTCATCCACTTCAAAGTGTACCTCCCCAGGCACTGATTCAACGGGCATGTTGAATACATCGTCATATCTGCTGAGTAGTTGTTCTTTGGACAGGGGTCCATGCTGGACATGATCCACAATGTGCAGGTCATTTGGTACAGTGAACTGCATCAGTCCCAGGCGTTCGCATGTAGAGCCTGAGAGGAGAGGATTTTGACTGGTTTTCACAATCTCAAACTCCAGCTTGTGTTTGCGTCCCCGAATAACACATTCGGTCTCAAAGGTGCCCATAGAGCTCATTAGTTCTCCTGAGTACAGCTTTAGTCTAGTATCGCTGGGCAATAGATGTGTGTCAGGTGCCAGATTGATTTTGTCTTTGTAGCTCATTACGTTGCATGTAGCACCCGAATCCAGTTGACATTGTTGTTGCTTGTTGTGTAATCGTAGTGTCACAAACCATTTCTTCCCTCTTGAGTGTACAGCCCCAATGGATTCATGCATGTAAATGTCACTTTCACTGTTCAGCTCTGAACATTGAGTAACATCATCAACACAGTGAATCTTGCCCTCACTCACCCTTCTTTTGCTTTTGAGACACACTTTTGCAAAGTGATTATTAGTTCCACAAGCTCTGCATGGTTTTCCGTAGGCAGGGCAGTGCTCTTTGCCACGTGTGTGTGTATTCCCACAGTATTTACATGCTACGGGGCTCTCTGTGTTCACCGTTCGTGGTGAATTACTCTGCCTCGATTGGTTTTGTCTGAATGTCTGCCTAGCAACAGCGTGAACAGTATCAACGTCGGAGCGTGGGGTTTCCGTTTCCATTGCTCTCATTCTCATGTCAGTGACTTCAGCAGTGCGGCACATTTCGATGGCAGTTACTAATGTTAAGCCTCTCTCTCTCAGTAGACGCCGGCGCGTATTCTCATTTGCAATTCCCAGTACTATTTTGTCACGAATCAGTTCATCTTTCAATCCCCCGTATTCACAAGTGGCGGATTTCTCTCTCAAACGGGTTACAAAGTTGTGTACTGACTCACCCTCTTCCTGTTTGCAGCTTCCGAAAACGAACCGCTCGTAAATGACGTTTCTGGCGGGTTTGAAGTAATTCTCCAATGCATCCAATATAGCCTTTGCATCACACTGTTGTCGTGCCGTGAGGGTGAGATTGTGCCGGTAGATATGCCTGCATTCACTGCCCATTAAACTCCTCAGAGTTGCCGCTTGTACCTCGTTGGGTTTCTCATGTAGACCGGTCGCCAGCGCATAGTCCTCGAATTCATCCCTGAAGTTGTCCCAATTAGTATTCCAGTCCTCTGTGAGAACCATGTGATTTGGTGGCGGAATGTTCGCTGCCATAGCAATGGAATAGGAGATTTCTTTGCCTTCAGTCATGGAAGTAGGTAGTGATGCTAGCTAGCCAGCTAACAACGAGTTGATCAGTGTTGTGACTAGGAGTAGGAAACGGCTTGTGTTCGCATATGGAACGTAACTGCGCCTATACTGTACTTAGCTACAAAAATAACAAACGTGTGTTTTCCGAGCCACTTCTGATACCATGTTTCTGTATGATATGTCGGATTAAGGAATAAAGACAGACACCAATGTTAAGTTCAATAGCCTTGTTAAGCATTGTACAAGTCCCTACGCGTGGAGTCTGGGGAACAGTCCAACTAGTCGATTACCTATCAACTAGACTCCGTAACAGAGGCCAGACTTCATGGACTGTGCAAAGAGGGTGATTGCAGTAGAGAGTGAGGAGTCCGATGAGGTTTAAGTTGTTTCAAATTATTAAGCATCTGATAGGTTTACAAAACTTTCAAATTTACTTTTATGTTTGAGTACATCTTAAGCACATGTTTATAGCAAATACTTCAGTACAATTTTGAGTTCAAGACATCTTCAGTTGTATTCAGGCTGGGAAATTAAATCTAGCCACAGCCTAAATGAGCCAGCATCTATTTGACCTGTATTTTATCAGGGTATTTCTACTCAAAGTAAAGGATTTGTAGACCTTCTTCCCCTGTTTCCTCTTTGTATCAGGAGAGCACCAGTTCTATGTCCACTGCACTTCTCATAACTATCTTACCATTGTTGTTGCCCTGTTTTGACTTCTATCTGCTCTTATTCATTGTATCTGATATATTTTGTTTAATTCATTGTGTGCCCACTGTTTGGCATTTTTGCACTCTGTACAGCACTTTTGGTGCTGTACAGATAATACCATATTATCTCAATGAAATGTACTGAAACGAATGTATATGTGACACAAAAAGGCAATTTATTATTTTGGAAGGTAAAATATGCTGGCTGGTGGATTTTTGTGAGACAAAAAGTTAATTTCGGACACTACACACACACACACACACACACACACACACACACACACACACACACACACACACACACACACACACACACACACCTCAAGCCAACTCTTTATTGCATTACAGCATTTACAATTACACCCCCATACTGTACTCCTCCTTCGTGTGTGTGTTTGTTTGCGTGTGTGTGTATGTGTTTGTATGCGTGTGTGTGTGTAAGTATGTGTTTGTATGCGTGTGTGTGTGTGTTTGTTTGCGTGTGTGTGTGTGTTTGTATGCGTGTGTGTGTGTGTGTTTGTATGCGTGTGTGTGTGTAAGTATGTGTTTGTATGCGTGTGTGTGTGTGTGTTTGTATGCGTGTGTGTGTATGTGTTTGTATGCGTGTGTGTATGTGTTTGTTTGCATGTGTGTGTGTGTGTTTGTATGCGTGTGTGTGTGTAAGTATGTGTTTGTATGCGTGTGTGTGTGTGTGTAAGTATGTGTTTGTATGTGTGTGTGTAAGTATGTGTTTGTATGCGTGTGTGTGTATGTGTTTGTATGCGTGTGTGTGTGTGTATGTGTTTGTATGCGTGTATGTGTTTGTATGCGTGTGTGTGTATGTGTTTGTATGCGTGTGTGTGTGTGTTTGTTTGCGTGTGTGTGTGTGTTTGTATGCGTGTGTGTGTGTGTGTGTATGCGTGTGTGTGTGTGTGTGTGTAAGTATGTGTTTGTATGCGTGTGTGTGTGTGTGTTTGTATGCATGTGTGTGTATGTGTTTGTATGCGTGTGTGTATGTGTTTGTTTGCATGTGTGTGTGTGTGTGTATGCGTGTGTGTGTGTGTGTAAGTATGTGTTTGTATGCGTGTGTGTGTGTGTGTAAGTATGTGTTTGTATGCATGTGTGTGTATGTGTTTGTATGCGTGTGTGTGTGTATGTGTTTGTATGCGTGTGTGTGTGTATGTGTTTGTATGCGTGTGTGTGTGTATGTGTTTGTATGCGTGTGTGTGTGTATGTGTTTGTATGCGTGTGTGTATGTGTTTGTATGCGTGTGTGTATGTGTTTGTTTGCGTGTGTGTGTGTTTGTATGCGTGTGTGTGTATGTGTTTGTATGCGTGTGTGTATGTGTTTGTTTGCATGTGTGTGTGTGTGTTTGTATGCGTGTGTGTGTGTAAGTATGTGTTTGTATGCGTGTGTGTGTGTGTGTAAGTATGTGTTTGTATGTGTGTGTGTAAGTATGTGTTTGTATGCATGTGTGTGTATGTGTTTGTATGCGTGTGTGTGTGTGTATGTGTTTGTATGCGTGTGTGTGTGTATGTGTTTGTATGCGTGTGTGTGTGTATGTGTTTGTATGTGTGTGTGTGTGTGTATGTGTTTGTATGCGTGTGTGTATGTGTATGTGTTTGTTTGCGCGTGTGTGTGTGTGTGTTTGTATGCGTGTGTGTGTGTGTGTGTGTGTGTGTGTGTGTGTAAGTATGTGTTTGTATGCGTGTGTGTGTGTGTGTTTGTATGCGTGTGTGTGTATGTGTTTGTATGCGTGTGTGTATGTGTTTGTTTGCATGTGTGTGTGTGTGTTTGTATGCGTGTGTGTGTGTGTAAGTATGTGTTTGTATGCGTGTGTGTGTGTGTGTAAGTATGTGTTTGTATGCGTGTGTGTGTGTGTGTAAGTATGTGTTTGTATGCATGTGTGTGTATGTGTTTGTATGCGTGTGTGTGTGTATGTGTTTGTATGCGTGTGTGTGTGTATGTGTTTGTATGCGTGTGTGTGTGTATGTGTTTGTATGCGTGTGTGTGTGTATGTGTTTGTATGCGTGTGTGTATGTGTTTGTATGCGTGTGTGTATGTGTTTGTTTGCGTGTGTGTGTGTGTTTGTATGCGTGTGTGTGTGTGTAAGTATGTGTTTGTATGCGTGTGTGTGTGTGTGTAAGTATGTGTTTGTATGCGTGTGTGTGTGTAAGTATGTGTTTGTATGCGTGTGTGTGTGTGTGTAAGTATGTGTTTGTATGTGTGTGTGTAAGTATGTGTTTGTATGCATGTGTGTGTATGTGTTTGTATGCGTGTGTGTGTGTGTATGTGTTTGTATGCGTGTGTGTGTGTATGTGTTTGTATGCGTGTGTGTGTGTATGTGTTTGTATGTGTGTGTGTGTGTGTATGTGTTTGTATGCGTGTGTGTATGTGTATGTGTTTGTTTGCGCGTGTGTGTGTGTGTGTTTGTATGCGTGTGTGTGTGTGTGTGTGTGTGTGTGTGTGTGTAAGTATGTGTTTGTATGCGTGTGTGTGTGTGTGTTTGTATGCGTGTGTGTGTATGTGTTTGTATGCGTGTGTGTATGTGTTTGTTTGCATGTGTGTGTGTGTGTTTGTATGCGTGTGTGTGTGTGTACGTATGTGTTTGTATGCGTGTGTGTGTGTGTGTAAGTATGTGTTTGTATGCGTGTGTGTGTGTGTGTAAGTATGTGTTTGTATGCATGTGTGTGTATGTGTTTGTATGCGTGTGTGTGTGTATGTGTTTGTATGCGTGTGTGTGTGTATGTGTTTGTATGCGTGTGTGTGTGTATGTGTTTGTATGCGTGTGTGTGTGTATGTGTTTGTATGCGTGTGTGTATGTGTTTGTATGCGTGTGTGTATGTGTTTGTTTGCGTGTGTGTGTGTGTTTGTATGCGTGTGTGTGTGTGTAAGTATGTGTTTGTATGCGTGTGTGTGTGTGTGTGTAAGTATGTGTTTGTATGCGTGTGTGTGTGTGTGTAAGTATGTGTTTGTATGCATGTGTGTGTATGTGTTTGTATGCGTGTGTGTGTGTATGTGTTTTTATGCGTGTGTGTGTGTATGTGTTTGTTTGCGTGTGTGTGTGTGTGTGTGTTTGTATGCGTGTGTGTGTGTGTGTGTGTGTGTAAGTATGTGTTTGTATGCGTGTGTGTGTGTGTGTGTTTGTATGCGTGTGTGTGTATGTGTTTGTATGCGTGTGTGTATGTGTTTGTTTGCATGTGTGTGTGTGTGTTTGTATGCGTGTGTGTGTGTGTGTAAGTATGTGTTTGCATGCGTGTGTGTGTGTGTGTGTAAGTATGTGTTTGTATGCGTGTGTGTGTGTGTGTGTGTAAGTATGTGTTTGTATGCATGTGTGTGTATGTGTTTGTATGCGTGTGTGTATGTGTTTGTATGCGTGTGTGTGTGTATGTGTTTGTATGCGTGTGTGTGTGTATGTGTTCGTATACGTGTGTGTGTGTATGTGTTTGTATACGTGTGTGTGTGTATGTGTTTGTATGCGTGTGTGTATGTGTTTGTATGCGTGTGTGTATGTGTTTGTTTGCGTGTGTGTGTGTGTGTGTTTGTATGCGTGTGTGTGTGTAAGTATGTGTTTGTATGCGTGTGTGTGTGTGTGTAAGTATGTGTTTGTATGTGTGTGTGTGTGTGTGTGTGTATGTGTTTGTATGCGTGTGTGTGTGTATGTGTTTGTATGCGTGTGTGTGTGTGTGTGTATGTGTTTGTATGCGTGTGTGTGTGTATGTGTTTGTATGCGTGTGTGTGTGTATGTGTTTGTATGCGTGTGTGTATGTGTTTGTTTGCGTGTGTGTAAGTATGTGTTTGTATGCGTGTGTGTGTGTGTGTTTGTATGCGTGTGTGTGTATGTGTTTGTATGCGTGTGTGTATGTGTTTGTTTGCATGTGTGTGTGTGTGTTTGTATGCGTGTGTGTGTGTGTGTAAGTATGTGTTTGCATGCGTGTGTGTGTGTGTGTGTAAGTATGTGTTTGTATGCGTGTGTGTGTGTGTGTGTAAGTATGTGTTTGTATGCATGTGTGTGTATGTGTTTGTATGCGTGTGTGTATGTGTTTGTATGTGTGTGTGTATGTGTTTGTATGCGTGTGTGTGTGTATGTGTTTGTATGCGTGTGTGTGTGTATGTGTTTGTATGCGTGTGTGTATGTGTTTGTTTGCGTGTGTGTGTGTGTGTTTGTATGCGTGTGTGTGTGTGTGTAAGTATGTGTTTGTATGCGTGTGTGTGTGTAAGTATGTGTTTGTATGCATGTGTGTGTATGTGTTTGTATGCGTGTGTGTGTGTATGTGTTTGTATGCGTGTGTGTGTGTATGTGTTTGTATGCGTGTGTGTGTGTATGTGTTTGTATGCGTGTGTGTGTGTATGTGTTTGTATGCGTGTGTGTATGTGTTTGTATGCGTGTGTGTATGTGTTTGTTTGCGTGTGTGTGTGTGTTTGTATGCGTGTGTGTGTGTGTGTAAGTATGTGTTTGTATGCGTGTGTGTGTGTGTGTAAGTATGTGTTTGTATGCGTGTGTGTGTGTGTGTAAGTATGTGTTTGTATGCATGTGTGTGTATGTGTTTGTATGCGTGTGTGTGTGTATGTGTTTTTATGCGTGTGTGTGTGTATGTGTTTGTATGCGTGTGTGTGTATGTGTTTGTATGCGTGTGTGTATGTGTTTGTTTGCGTGTGTGTGTGTGTGTGTTTGTATGCGTGTGTGTGTGTGTGTGTGTAAGTATGTGTTTGTATGCGTGTGTGTGTGTGTGTTTGTATGCGTGTGTGTGTATGTGTTTGTATGCGTGTGTGTATGTGTTTGTTTGCATGTGTGTGTGTGTGTTTGTATGCGTGTGTGTGTGTGTGTGTAAGTATGTGTTTGCATGCGTGTGTGTGTGTGTGTGTAAGTATGTGTTTGTATGCATGTGTGTGTATGTGTTTGTATGCGTGTGTGTATGTGTTTGTATGCGTGTGTGTGTGTATGTGTTTGTATGCGTGTGTGTGTGTATGTGTTCGTATACGTGTGTGTGTGTATGTGTTTGTATGCGCGTGTGTGTGTGTATGTGTTTGTATGCGTGTGTGTATGTGTTTGTATGCGTGTGTGTATGTGTTTGTTTGCGTGTGTGTGTGTGTGTGTGTGTGTGTTTGTATGCGTGTGTGTGTGTGTGTAAGTATGTGTTTGTATGCGTGTGTGTGTGTGTGTAAGTATGTGTTTGTATGTGTGTGTGTGTGTGTGTGTAAGTATGTGTTTGTATGCATGTGTGTGTATGTGTTTGTATGCGTGTGTGTGTGTATGTGTTTGTATGCGTGTGTGTGTGTGTGTGTGTATGTGTTTGTATGCGTGTGTGTGTGTATGTGTTTGTATGCGTGTGTGTGTGTATGTGTTTGTATGCGTGTGTGTATGTGTTTGTATGCGTGTGTGTAAGTGTTTGTTTGCGTGTGTGTAAGTATGTGTTTGTATGCGTGTGTGTGTGTGTGTTTGTATGCGTGTGTGTATGTGTTTGTTTGCATGTGTGTGTGTGTGTTTGTATGCGTGTGTGTGTGTGTGTAAGTATGTGTTTGCATGCGTGTGTGTGTGTGTGTGTAAGTATGTGTTTGTATGCGTGTGTGTGTGTGTGTGTAAGTATGTGTTTGTATGCATGTGTGTGTATGTGTTTGTATGCGTGTGTGTGTATGTGTTTGTATGCGTGTGTGTATGTGTTTGTATGCGTGTGTGTGTGTATGTGTTTGTATGCGTGTGTGTGTGTATGTGTTTGTATGCGTGTGTGTATGTGTTTGTTTGCGTGTGTGTGTGTGTGTTTGTATGCGTGTGTGTGTGTGTGTAAGTATGTGTTTGTATGCGTGTGTGTGTGTGTGTAAGTATGTGTTTGTATGCGTGTGTGTGTGTGTGTGTAAGTATGTGTTTGTATGCATGTGTGTGTATGTGTTTGTATGCGTGTGTGTGTATGTGTTTGTATGCGTGTGTGTGTGTATGTGTTTGTATGCGTGTGTGTGTGTATGTGTTTGTATGCGTGTGTGTGTGTGTATGTGTTTGTATGCGTGTGTGTATGTGTTTGTATGCGTGTGTGTATGTGTTTGTTTGCGTGTGTGTATGTGTTTGTATGCGTGTGTGTGTGTGTGTGTGTGTATGTGTTTGTATGCGTGTGTGTGTATGTGTTTGTATGCGTGTGTGTGTATGTGTTTGTATGCGTGTATGTGTTTGTATGCGTGTGTGTATGTGTTTGTATGTGTGTGTGTGTATGTGTTTGTATGTGTGTGTGTGTTTGTATGCGTGTGTATATGTGTTTGTATGCGTGTGTGTATGTGTTTGTATGCGTGTGTGTATGTGTTTGTTTGCGTGTGTGTATGTGTTTGTATGTGTGTGTGTATGTGTTTGTATGTGTGTGTGTGTATGTGTTTGTATGTGTGTGTGTATGTGTTTGTATGTGTGTGTGTATGTGTTTGTATGCTTGTGTGTATGTGTTTGTATGCTTGTGTGTATGTGTTTGTATGCGTGTGTATATGTGTTTGTATGCGTGTGTGTATGTGTTTGTATGCGTGTGTGTGTGTGTATGTGTTTGTATGCATGTGTGTGTGTGTGTGTATGTGTTTGTATGCGTGTGTGTGTGTGTGTGTGTGTGTGTGTGTGTGTGGGTCTATGATTGCTTAGCTTGTTTAACAATGTGCATTTCCTAAATGTTGGTATGTAAGTGTGATCTGTCCTTGATGATTAACTGTTGTACATGCAGGGCCAGTATCCTGGACACAGATAAGGTCCTGGATTAACAAGCAAGCTCAATGGAGAATGACTGTTTTATCTGTACTGTATATTCAACTTAATTGTTCTGGTTCGTATAGTTAGTGCAGGTGACTTACTGTGACCCTGTCTCTCCCCCTGTCCCAGTCCAGCTGTGTGTCTCTCCCCCGGTCCCTGTCCCGGTGCCTTGCTCTCCAGGTGTTTGAGCTGTGTGACCAGCAGGGACAGGTGCTGGAGCAGGTCTCTGTTCTGTAGTAGCAGCTGGTGGACACGAGCCTGGGCCTCTACACGAGCTGCGGTCTCCACTGACATCTGATCCTTCAGGAGCTGCACCTGAGTGGGGAAGACGAGCAGGAAAGAGGGGGGATCAGGAATCAGAACTGTGCCTAGTGGGACTGATGATGATGGGGATGTGGATGGAGTGTGAGGAAGTGTGTGTCTGTGTGTGTGTAGTGTGTCTGTATGTGTTTATAACAGTGTGTACTCAGACATAAACAGTGCTCACTTCACACACAAACAGACTCCACCTATCTCTCTACGAGTCTAGGAGAGACTGCGCACCGTGTGTGTCTGTCAGTGAGTTTTTTCTGTTTGAAAAATTCTACTTCATGCTACAGCTCGACCCCCCCCCACCCCAGACATCATCCAAGAGACTGCAGTTGAAAATCGAATTAGATGGAATTTCCCCGACCTGAAATTGAAAATAATGACGGGTTCCCGCTATTATTTGTTAATATAATTCACGGTGAGCTCATTATAGTCTGACGATGAGCATCTGCAAACCTCTGGGAACGACTGGGAAAATAAATAAATAAATCTGTGTTTGTGTTGTGCCTTCCAGGCTCATTTTCTACAACAATAGCAGACTGATTCACTCAGTCCCCAGGGTGTGTTGTATTGTGGTGTGTGTGTGTGTGTGTGTGTGTGTATCCTTACTTAGCTGTGATGGCAGTGCTCCCTAGTGGTCATGCAGCAGAGAGACAGGCAGACAATGGTGCCAAATGAGGCACATGATGCCGTGATTAAGCCAGACAGTCAGTTCCCCATTGCACATCAGTACTACAGTACTGAATAAGACTTGGTTGCTGCAGTGTGCACTGTAGGGCTGGTTATATTATGTGCACTGTAGGGCTGGATATATTATGTGCACTATATGGCTGGTTATATTATGTGCACTGTAGTGCTGGTTATATTATGTGCACTGTAGGGCTGGCTATATTATGTGCACTATAGGGCTGGCTATATTATGTGCACTGTAGGGCTGGTTATATTATGTGCACTGTAGGGCTGGCTATATTATGTGCACTGTAGGGCTGGCTATATTATGTGCACTGTAGGGCTGGCTATATTATGTGCACTGTAGGGCTGGCTATATTATGTGCACTATAGGGCTGGCTATATTATGTGCACTGTAGGGCTGGTTACATTATGTGCATGAACTTATGTGTACAATATATGCAATTTAGCAGATGCTTTTATACAATATGACTTAAAACAATGTGTGCATACATTTATATACTGACAACCCCGGTGGGAATCGAACCCACCACCCTGGCATTGCTACCACAATGACCTGAGCCACTGGACTGGTGTACAGGATGACCTAGTGAATGTAATGCAGTAGAAACCGATAAAGAGTGTGTGGTGGTCAGCTGATGCCTGAGGAGGACAACTGTGTCTCACTGACCAGACATCTGGACCACAGATATACAACAGCTTGGTGTGTGTGTGTGTGTGTGTGTGTGTGGACGTGTTCAACTAGAATAGTAAAAAAAAGTAAAAAAACTACAATTTAACCAACTGGCGACATTTTGTTTGTCCCCACAAATGCTATTTCTAGACGATTTAGGGTTAAGGTTAGAATTAGGGTTAGGAGCTAGGGTTAGTTTTAGGGTTAGGGTTAGCACAAACTGAATTGTGCGTCCCCACAAGGTTAGCTGTACAAGACTGTGTGTGTCATAAATGTGTCTGTCTGTCTGCCTGCCTGCCTGTCTGTCTGTCTGTCTGTCTGTCTGTCTGTCTGTCTGTCTGTCTGTCTGTCTGTCTGTCTGTCTGTCTGTCTGTCTGTCTGTCTGTCTGTCTGTCTGTCTGTCTGTCTGTCTGTCTGTCTGTCTGTCTGTCTGTCTGTCTGTCTGTCTGCCTGTGTGTGTGTGTGTCTCTCTCTCTCACCTGTGCGACGGCCACCTGTGTGTGTTGCTGCTGCTGCTGGATCTGCTGTTGGAGAAGCTGGAGGTAGTGATGCGCCGCCAGCGGGGTGAGAAATGGAGAGCAGGGGCTGCTGGGAGAAACCACGCCATTCGGAGACACCATGTAGCTGGAGCAGCTCTCATAGTCCTGACGACAAGACAGTCACGATGAGAAGGGTGGACACACCACCAACCCTGGGTTCAAATACTATTTGAGATCTATCAAGGCAAGCATTAACATTGTAAAATGAATTGTTACTTTATAAAAGGCATAAAGCTTAAGTTAGAAAGCATGGGGCAGCAGGTAGCCTAGTGGTTAGAGCATTGGACTAGTAACCAAAAAGGTTGCAAGATCGAATCCCCGAGCTGACAAGGTACAAATCTGTCCTTCTGCCTTCTGCCCCTGAACAAGGCAGTTAACCCACTGTTCCTAGGCCGTCATTGAAAATAAGAATTTGTTCCTAACTTGCTTGCCTATTTAAATAAAGGTACATGCATTATTCTAGGCATGAAGATCCTCGCGTTACAAAGCATGAACATAACAGAACTACTTAGGCTGAATCCCTGGGTAGCTTACAATAGAAGCATTTCATACAACCTTATTCTATGGGCAGGATGCAAGATAAGAGGCAGATCAAAGGCATTTCATTCCATTTAGAACATTTGAGGGTGTGACTCTTTCAAATCAAAACAACCACCATTGAACAATCAAACGATACCAAGTTACAGTAACCTGATCATCCAGGCCCAATCTCCACAGGGTGTCACAGCATCTAAAGGCTTGTGTGGGGGATGAGACCTAATGCAGATATGACAGAATTCCTAAAGACAATAAAATCCCTTTTTATAGAGTAGTTTACAATTCACCCTGTACAGATACCAGTTGACATAGAGATCATACATCCATATACAAGTTACCACAGAGATCATCATCCATATACAAGTTACCACAGAGATCATCATCCATATACAAGTTACCACAGAGATCATCATCCATATACAAGTTACCACAGAGATCATCATCCATATACAAGTTACCACAGATATCATACATCCATATACAAGTTACCACAGAGATCATCATCCATATACAAGTTACCACAGAGATCATACATCCATATACAAGTTACCACAGAGATCATACATCCATATACAAGTTACCACAGAGATCATACATCCATATACAAGCTACCACAGAGATCATACATCCATATACAAGCTACCACAGAGATCATCATCCATATACAAGTTACCACAGAGATCATCATCCATATACAAGTTACCACAGAGATCATCATCCATATACAAGTTACCACAGAGATCATCATCCATATACAAGTTACCACAGAGATCATACATCCATATACAAGTTACCACAGAGATCATACATCCATATACAAGTTACCACAGAGATCATACATCCATATACAAGTTACCACAGAGATCATACATCCATATACAAGTTACCACAGAGATCATCATCCATATACAAGTTACCACAGAGATCATCATCCATATACAAGTTACCACAGAGATCATACATCCATATACAAGCTACCACAGAGATCATACATCCATATACAAGTTACCACAGAGATCATACATCCATATACAAGTTACCACAGAGATCATCATCCATATACAAGTTACCACAGAGATCATCATCCATATACAAGTTACCACAGAGATCATACATCCATATACAAGTTACCACAGAGATCATACATCCATATACAAGTTACCACAGAGATCATACATCCATATACAAGTTACCACAGAGATCATCATCCATATACAAGCTACCACAGAGATCATACATCCATATACAAGTTACTACAGAGATCATCATCCATATACAAGTTACCACAGAGATCATACATCCATATACAAGTTACCACAGAGATCATACATCCATATACAAGTTACCACAGAGATCATACATCCATATACAAGTTACCACAGAGATCATACATCCATATACAAGTTACCACAGAGATCATACATCCATATACAAGTTACCACAGAGATCATACATCCATATACAAGTTAGCACAGAGATCATACATCCATATTGATAGCATCAGAGTTATCCTCAGAGGACACGTTTTAGAAAAATACCAGACATAGATGCAATAGCATCACTAACACACATTTCAATAGGCAGTCCTTTGGATACTGTAGAGAGATACATTTTGGCTCTTGATGGTTGAAGGGCTGACTGGTCCATGGGCATTGACCTTTGTGTTTTGTTGGGCCATTTGCTATGCGGCCGGAGGTGAAAGAGAGCACATAAATTAGGGAAGAGTATACACTGTTAGGGAAAAGGGTGTCATGGACATTTTAGTAAGCAGGACTGTGACATGATGAGACAGGGTGGTTTTGTTAGGGGAAAGACAGGGTGGTTTTGTTAGGGGAAAGACAGGGTGGTTTTGTTAGGGGAAAGACAGGGTGGTACTGTTAGGGGAAAGACAGGGTGGTAATGTTAGGGGAAAGACAGGGTGGTACTGTTAGGGGAAAGACAGGGTGGTACTGTTAGGGGAAAGACAGGGTGGTTTTGTTAGGGGAAAGACAGGGTGGTTTTGTTAGGGGAAAGACAGGGTGGTTTTGTTAGGGGAAAGACAGGGTGGTACTGTTAGGGGAAAGACAGGGTGGTTTTGTTAGGGGAAAGACAGGGTGGTAATGTTAGGGGAAAGACAGGGTGGTTTTGTTAGGGGAAAGACAGGGTGGTAATGTTAGGGGAAAGACAGGGTGGTTTTGTTAGGGGAAAGACAGGGTGGTTTTGTTAGGGGAAAGACAGGGTGGTTTTGTTAGGGGAAAGACAGGGTGGTTTTGTTAGGGGAAAGACAGGGTGGTTTTGTTAGGGGAAAGACAGGGTGGTTTTGTTAGGGGAAAGACAGGGTGGTTTTGTTAGGGGAAAGACAGGGTGGTAATGTTAGGGGAAAGACAGGGTGGTTTTGTTAGGGGAAAGACAGGGTGGTTTTGTTAGGGGAAAGACAGGGTGGTTTTGTTAGGGGAAAGACAGGGTGGTTTTGTTAGGGGAAAGACAGGGTGGTAATGTTAGGGGAAAGACAGGGTGGTTTTGTTAGGGGAAAGACAGGGTGGTTTTGTTAGGGGAAAGACAGGGTGGTAATGTTAGGGGAAAGACAGGGTGGTAATGTTAGGGGAAAGACAGGGTGGTAATGTTAGGGGAAAGACAGGGTGGTTTTGTTAGGGGAAAGACAGGGTGGTAATGTTAGGGGAAAGACAGGGTGGTTTTGTTAGGGGAAAGACAGGGTGGTACTGTTAGGGGAAAGACAGGGTGGTTTTGTTAGGGGAAAGACAGGGTGGTACTGTTAGGGGAAAGACAGGGTGGTACTGTTAGGGGAAAGACAGGGTGGTAATGTTAGGGGAAAGACAGGGTGGTAATGTTAGGGGAAAGACAGGGTGGTTTTGTTAGGGGAAAGACAGGGTGGTAATGTTAGGGGAAAGACAGGGTGGTACTGTTAGGGGAAAGACAGGGTGGTACTGTTAGGGGAAAGAAAGGGTGGTACTGTTAGGGGAAAGACAGGGTGGTAATGTTAGGGGAAAGACAGGGTGGTAATGTTAGGGGAAAGACAGGGTGGTAATGTTAGGGGAAAGACAGGGTGGTAATGTTAGGGGAAAGACAGGGTGGTAATGTTAGGGGAAAGACAGGGTGGTAATGTTAGGGGAAAGACAGGGTGGTAATGTTAGGGGAAAGACAGGGTGGTAATGTTAGGGGAAAGACAGGGTGGTAATGTTAGGGGAAAGACAGGGTGGTTTTGTTAGGGGAAAGACAGGGTGGTTTTGTTAGGGGAAAGACAGGGTGGTTTTGTTAGGGGAAAGACAGGGTGGTTTTGTTAGGGGAAAGACAGGGTGGTACTGTTAGGGGAAAGAAAGGGTGGTACTGTTAGGGGAAAGAAAGGGTGGTACTGTTAGGGGAAAGACAGGGTGGTACTGTTAGGGGAAAGACAGGGTGGTACTGTTAGGGGAAAGACAGGGTGGTTTTGTTAGGGGAAAGACAGGGTGGTTTTGTTAGGGGAAAGACAGGGTGGTTTTGTTAGGGGAAAGACAGGGTGGTTTTGTTAGGGGAAAGACAGGGTGGTACTGTTAGGGGGAAACAGGGTGGTACTGTTAGGGGGAAACAGGGTGGTAATGTTAGGGGAAAGACAGGGTGGTAATGTTAGGGGAAAGACAGGGTGGTAATGTTAGGGGAAAGAGAGGGTGGTACTGTTAGGGGAAAGACAGGGTGGTAATGTTAAGGGAAAGACAGGGTGGTACTGTTAGGGGAAAGACAGGGTGGTAATGTTAGGGGAAAGACAGGGTGGTAATGTTAAGGGAAAGACAGGGTGGTACTGTTAAGGGAAAGACAAGGTGGTACTGTTAAGGGAAAGACAGGGTGGTACTGTTAGGGGAAAGACAGGGTGGTACTGCAGCTGCACCATCGAGAGCATCCTGACCAGTTGCGTCACCGCCTGGTATGGCAACTGCTAGGCATCTGACCATAAGGCACTACACAGGGTAGTGCGTATGGCCCAGTACATCACTGGGGCCAAGCTTCCTACCATCCAGGACCTATATACTCGGTGGTGTCAGAGGAAGGCCCAAAAAATTGTCAAAGACTCCAGTCACCCAAGTCATAGACTGTTTTCTCTGCTACCGCACGACAAGAGGTACCGGAGCGCCAAGTCTAGGACCAAAAGGCTCCATAACAGCTTCTACTCCCAGGCCATAAGACTGCTGAACAATTAATCAAATGGCCACCCAGACTATTTACATTGACATGCCCACTTCCCTTTGTTTTTACACTGCTGCTACTTGCTGTTCATTATCTATGCATAGTTACTTTACCCCTACCTACAGTACATGTACAAAATAACTTGACTAACCTGTACCCCCACACAGAGACTCAGTACCCCCTGTATATAGCCTCGTTATTGTTATTTTATTGTGTTACTTTTTATTTGTATTTTACTATTTTTACTTAAGTTTATTTAGTAAATATTTTCTTAACTGTTTCTTGAACTGCATTGTTGGTTAAGGGCTTGTAAGTAAGCATTTCACGGTAAGATCTACACCTGTTTTATTCAGAGCATGTGACAAATAACATTTGATTTGATTTGTGAGAAAGGTGGCCCTAGCAAAGATTCAACATCTGCTTGCAAATGTGCCTCTCCCACAGAAGGTTCTGAGGGAAATGAATAACAAAACTGTTCAAGTGGTGAGAAAGTGGCTGTGCTTCAACAGACAACACGGGATGTCTTCCTGAGCCAAAGAGAGTGGGGTTTAGGTGTCCCAAATATTGAGTGGATTTACACTGCTACCAGAATGACTCACCTGTTGAACATGCTCAACAGTGACGATGTGACAGTTAACTTCTTATGGCTGCAGGGGCAGTATTGAGTAGCTTGGATGAAAGGTGCACAGAGGTGCCCAGAGTAAACGGCCTGCTCCACATCATAGTTGCTAATATATGCATAGTATTATTAGTATTGGATAGAAAACACTCTGAAGTTTCTAAAACTGTTTGAATTATGTCTATGAGTATAACAGAACTCATATGGCAGGCAAAAACCTGAGAAGTTCCACTTCCTGTTTGGATTTTTTCTGAGGCTGGTAGATTTTCAACCAAGCTCCCATTGAAATTACAGCGAGATATGGGTGAGTTTTCATTTCCTACGGCTTCCACTAGATGTCAACAGTCAATAGAACTTTGTCTGATGACTCTACTGTGAAGGGGGACCGAAGGAGACAGGAATGAGTCAACACTGCCATGAGGTGACCATTTTTTCACCCTGCGCGTTCACATAAGAGGGAGCTCCGTTCCATCGCTCATCTGAAGTCAATGTAATTCTCCGGTTGGAACGTTATTCAAGATTTATTTGAACAACATTCTAAAGATTGATTCAATACATCGTTTGACATGTTTCTACTGACTGTTACGGAACTTTTGGACATTTCGTCACGTTTTAGTGAACGCGCTTTGTGACTTTGGAATTGTTTACCAAACGCGCTAACCAAAGTAGCTAATTGGACATAAATAACGGACATTATCGAACAAATCAAGCATTTATTGTGGACCTGGGATTCCTGGGAGTGCATTCTGATGAAGATCATCAAAGGTAAGGGAATATTTATCATGTAATTTCTGGTTTCTGTTGACTCCAACATGGCGGCTAATTTGACTCTTGTTCTGAGCTCCGTCTCAGATTATTGCATGGTTTGCTTTTTCCGTAAAGTTTTTTTGAAATCTTACACAGCGGTTGCATTAAGGAGAGGTATATCTATAATTCCATGTGTATAACTTGTATTATCATCTACATTTATGATGAGTATTTCTGTTGAAACGATGTGGCTATGCACTATCACTGGATGTTTTTGGAACTAGTGAATGTAACGCGCCAATGTAAACTCAGATTTTTTTATATAAATATGAACTTTATCAAACAAAACATGCATGTATTGTGTAACATTACATTTACATTTAAGTCATTTAGCAGACGCTCTTATCCAGAGCGACTTACAAATTGGTGCATTCACCTTATGACATCCAACATGAAGTCCTATGAGTATCATCTGATGAAGATCATCAAAGGTTAGTGATTAATTCTATATTTCTGCTTTTTGTGATTGCTATCTTTCGCTGGAAAAATGGCTGTGCTTATTGTGGTTTGGTGTGACCTAACATAATCGTTTGTAGTGCTTTCGCTGAAAAGCATATTTGAAATCGGACACTTTGGTGGGATTAACAACAAGATTACCTTTAAAATGGTATAAGAAACATGTACTGTATGTCTGAGGAATTTTAATTATGAGATTTCTGTTGTTTTGAATTTGGCGCCCTGCACTTTCACTGGCTGTTGTCATATCATCCCGTTACCGGGATTGCAGCCATAAGAAGTTAAGGAGTTAGCCAGAGCTTCCCTCCTGGACCAACGGAGTCGGAAGGTTCCACTGGCCAGGGACACTGAGAACAACTTCCTGGACTTCAGGAGGAAATCCAATGGAAAATTGGACACTCGTGCTGCAGGCTTTGGAGTCTGGTCAGACTGGCTGGACATCAACGACCTGTGTAACAGGACTGGAGTGGAGCTCAGGTGGACACGGACTGATATGGAAACTGAGCCAGTGACTGCCTCTGATGCAGTTGTGGCAGATCGCGGTGTTGTTGTGGAGACTTTTGTCACCATGATGGAACATCTCATCCTACATCCAGGACAACACTCCTCGGTATCAGACGGATGCAGCTCCTGCAACACTGGACCGGCCTGAGGCTGCAGGGGAAACTCACTGCTCTGGAATGTGCTGACCACTCCCATTCAATGTACCAGAATACTGCCATTGGCGAGGACATTCTGTTAAGGCGAGGCTGCAAGTTCTATAAGCTATAAAAAAATAAAAAATAGTCTCACACACTATAGACTCCCAGGTATTTACTGGGTAAATCGCCAACGTTTCGGCATAACTGTGCCTTCAACAAAATACAATGTAGCACTCTGGTACCATGCAAACCATGAGCCATTTTGTATTTTACACGAGTCAAATGTAATGGAGTCCATTTCCCATGTTGTGAATGGCTGCTGTTCATACAAGGATTTGTACATTGCGAGACATGACCGCCTTGTTGACCTGATAGCCAGCGAGTTGAGACAAGTGGTCTCACCAACAGCACACATGCATGAACATTGTTGTGTAAGGGGGAAGCTGGTTTGATGTTGATGATGTGTTTTTCTGTGTACAAATACACCAGATATTGTTGTTGTGGGGGAGGTCAGGGGGAGGTGCTGATTGGACGGCTACATGGAGCAGGCCTTTTCTGACAAGCTGGTTCAGTACCAGCCCCTCGTGGTGCTGGGACAGCCTGGGTGGAGGTACAAGCTGGTGGTGCTGATATTTGGCGGTCTTGACCACGTACACAGGCTTGCAGTGTGTGGCCTCCAGATTGCGGGCTGACAAAACTACAGCAAACCAATTGGCTATGTACTGCTCTGTTTCAGCTGTCATGGGCAGCCTAGCTGTTTGGAGAAGGAGGTGCTTCCTGTACCCTTGAGTGCCATGCATACAGGGACCTTTGAAATGTTTGGATCCTTTTTTTGTAAATGTGTATGGTGGATTCAAATTAAGTATTTAAAATGTGTGTGTGTTAGTGAAGGGCTTAGGAGACTTGGGTCTAAATACAGTACTCTTCAAAGTGTTAACATGTGGGTTGTTACAGGGCATCATGCACTTCTCACTGTCATGCTAAGCAAGAGGAAAGCACTACTTATAACGACAGACACATACAGTACATTACAGTACACCTATTTTCAGATATTCAAACATTGCTGTAATACACTAGAAATAATAAACTAGCTGATACAACCTAAGTAATCAACTGAGATGGAACACTCACCAGTGTACCAGTCACAATTCACCACTAGAGAGAGCCCAGAGACAGTGTTTGAATGCAGTGAATGCACAACAAGACTTCAGACACAGGAGAGAAAGTAGAGATAGAGATATAGAGTAGAGACAAAGAGAGAGAGAGAGAGAGAGTAGAGAGAGAGAGAGAGGAGACAGAGAGAAAGCAGAGAGAGAAAGTAGAGAGAGAAAAGAGAGAGAGAGAGGGATGCAGCTTGAGCCCCACCCTCTTCAACATAAACTCAGCAAAAAAAGAAACGTCCCTTTTAGGACCCTGTCTTACAAAGATAATTCGTAAAAATCCAAATAACTTCACAGATCGTCATTGTAAAGGGTTTAAACACTGTTTCCCATGCGTGTTCTAATGAACCATAAACAATTAATGAACATATGCCCCTGTGGAACGGTCATTAAAACTTCTTAGGGCTAGGCCCCTTTTTTCTCAATTTCCGCCTGAATGACGTGCCCAAAGTAAATTGCTTGTTGCTCAGGCCCTGAATCCAGGATATGCATATAATTGGTACCATTGGAATGGAAACACTTTGAAGTTTGTAGAAATGTTAAAATAATGTAGGAGAATATAACACAATAGATATGGTAGAAGAAAATCCAAAGAAAAACCAACCTGATTTTTTTTGAGAGAGACCATCCTCTTAGAAAGGCACGTAAAAGGTCATATTGAAAATTAGCTCTCTGGATGAAATTCCTATGGCTTCCACAGGGTGTCAACAGTCTATGTTCAAGGTTTCAGGCTTGTAACTTCAAAAACGAATAAGAAATATCAGTTTTATTACAGGGATACAGTCTTGGAAATTTGTGTTTGGGCGCCATGAAGACGCACAGGACGCACCTGCTAAAATCGATTTCCTATTGAACAAACTTCTTTCCGTAAGAAATATTATAGTTTGATTACATTTTAGGGCATCTGAGGAGTATATAGAAACGTATTTTGACTTGTTGAAACAAAGTTTAGGGGTAGATTTTCAGATTCCTTTCTCTGCACGTTGAACGAGTGGATTACTCAAATCGATGGCGCCAACTAAACTGACTTTTTGGGATATAAAGAAGGATTTGATCTAACAAAACGACACTACATGTTATAGCTGGGACCCTTTGGATGACAAATAAGAGGAAGATGTTCTAAAAGTAAGTGAATATTTAATTGTTATTTGTGAATGTATGAAACCTGTACCGGTGGAAAAATATTTTGATGTGGGGCACCGTCCTCAAACAATCGCAATGCATTTTTTCAATGTAATAGCTACTGTAAATCGGACAGTGCAGTTAGATTAACAAGAATTTTAGCTTTCAACCGATATAAGACATTTATATGTACCTAAATGTTTAATATCCATAATTTGTATTTGAATTGCGTGCCCTCCGCTAGTGGGACGCCTATCCCTAAGTTAAAACACTAACAGCTTACAGACGGTAATTAAGGTCACAGTTGTGAAAATTTAGGACACTAAAGAGGCCTTTCTACTGACTCTGAAAAACACCAAAAGAAAGATGCCCAGGGTCCCTGCTCATCTGAGTGAATGTGCCTTAGGCATGCTGCAAGGAGGCATGAGGACTGCAGATGTGGCCAGGGCAATAAATTGCAATGTCCGTACTGTGAGACGCCTAAGACAGCGCTACAGGGAGACAGGACGGACAGCTGATCATCCTCGCAGTGGCAGACCACGTGTAACAACACCTGCACAGGATCGGTACATCCGAACATCACACCTGCGGGACAGGTACAGGACGGCAACAACAACTGCCCGAGTTACACCAGGAACGCACAATCCCTCCATCAGTGCTCAGACTGTCCGCAATAGGCTGAGAGAGGCTGGACTGAGGGCCTGTTGTAAGGCAGGTCCTCACCAGACATCACCGGCAACAACGTCACCTATGGAAACAAACTCACCATCGCTGGACCAGACAGGACCGGCAAAAAGTACTCTTCTCTGACAAATCGCGGTTTTGTCTCATTAGGGGTGATGGTCGGATTCTCCTTTATAGTCAAAGGAATGAGCGTTACACCAAGGCCTGTACTCTGGAGCGGGATCAATTTGGAGGTGGAGGGTCCATCATGGTCTGGGGCGGTGTGTCACAGCATCATCGGACTGAGCTTGTTGTCATTGCAGGCAATCTCAACGCTCTGCGTTACAAGGAAGACATCCTCCTCCCTCATGTGGTACCCTTCCTGTAGGCTCATCCTGACATGACCCTCCAGCATGACAATGCCACCAGCCATACTGCTCGTTCTGTGAGTGATTTCCTGCAAGACAGGAATGTCAGTGTTCTGCCATGTCCAGCGAAGAGCTCGGATCTCAATCCCATTGAGGACGTCTGGGACCTGATGGATCGGAGGGTGAGTGCTAGGACCATTCCCCCCAGAAATGTCCGGGAACTTGCAGGTGCCTTGGTGGAAGAGTGGGGTAACATCTTACAGCAAGAACTGACAAATCTGGTGCAGTCCATGAGGAGCAGGATGCACTGCAGTACTTAATGCAGCTGGTGGCCACACCAGATACTGACTGTTACTTTTGATTTTGACCCCCCCTTTGTTCAGGGACACATTATTCCATTTCTGTTAATCACATGTCTGTGGAACCTGTTCAGTTTATGTCTCAGTTGTTGAATCTTGTTATGTTCATACAAATATTTACACGTTAAGTTTTCTGAAAATAAGTGCAGTTGACAGCAAGAGGACAATTCTTTTTTTGCTGAGTTTATATATACATCAATTGGTGAGGGCACTAGAACAGTCTGCAGTGCCCGGCCTCACCCTACTGTGCTCAGAAATCCAATGTCTACTGTTTGCAGATGATCTGGTGCTTCTATCCCCAACCAAGGAGAGCCTACAGCAGAACCTAGATCTTCTACACAGATTGTGTCAGACTTGTGATCTGACAATGAATCTCAGTAACACAAAAATAATGGTTTTCCAAAAAAGGTTCAGCAGCCAAGACAACAAATACCAATTCTATCCTGACACTGTTCCTCTAGAGCAGTGGTTCCCAAACTTTTTATAGTCCCGTACCCCTTCAAACATTCAACCTCCAGCTGCGTACCCCCTCTAGCACCAGGGTCAGCGCACTCTCTAATGTTGTTTTTTGCCATCATTGTAAGCCTGCAACACACACACACACTATACGATAAATTTAATAAACATAAGAATGAGTGTGAGTTTTTGTCACAACCCGGCTCGTGGGAGGTGACAAAGAGCTCTTATAGGACCAGGGCACAAATAATAATATAATAATCAATAAATATGCTCTTTATTTAACCATCTTACATAAAAAACTTTATTTGTTAATCTAAAATTGTGAATAACTCACCACGGGTTAATGAGAAGGGTGTGCTTGAAAGGATGCATATAACTCTGCAATGTTGGGTTGTATTGGAGAGTCTGTCTTAAATAATTTTCCTGATACTCGGATACTCTAAGCGCAGCCCAATCCAGAAATCTGGCAGTGGCTTCTGATTAAATTCAATTTTCACAGAACCGCTTGTTGCAATTTTGATGAGGCTCTCTTGTTCAGATATCGGTAAGTGGACTGGAGGCAGGGCATGAAAGGGATAACGAATTGAGTTGTTTGTGTCGTCCATTTCAGGAAAGTAACTGCGTAATTGCGCACCCAACTCACTCAGGTGTTTCGCTATGTCACATTTGACATTGTCCGTAAGCTTGAGTTCATTTGCACACAAAAAATCATACAATGATGAAAATACCTGTGTGTTGTCCTTGTTAATGCAGAGAGAGAAGAGCTCCAACTTCTTAATCATAGCCTCAATTTTGTCCCGCACATTGAATATAGTTGCGGAGAGTCCCTGTAATCCTAGATTCAGATCATTCAGGCGAGAAAAAACATCACCCAGATAGGCCAGTCGTGTGAGAAACTCGTCATCATGCAAGCGGTCAGACAAATGAAAATCATGGTCAGTAAAGAAAACTTTAAGCTCGTCTCTCAATTCAAAAAAACATGTCAATACTTTGCCCCTTGATAACCAGCGCACTTCTATATGTTGTAAAAGCGTTACATGGTCGCTGCCCATATCATTGCAACTCAGTGGATGCTGCAGTGTACCCAAGTGGCATCAGGAGCAACTGCTTGCACGCACGTTACCACTCCACTATGTCTCCCTGTCATGGCTTTTGCACCAATCAGTACAGATACCAACACATATTGACCAGCAAAGTCCATTTGATGTCACAAAGCTGTCCAGTAGTTTAAAAATATATTCTCCTGTTGTCCTGGTTTCCAGTGGTTTGCAGAAGAGGATGTCTTCCTTAATTGACCCCCCCATAAATGTAACAGATATATAGTAGGAGCTGTGCCAGGCCCGCCACGTCTGTTGACTCATCCAGCTGTAACGCATAGAATTCACTGGCTTTTATGCGAAGCAGTAATTGTTTCAAAACATCTCCTGCCATGTCACTGATGCGTCGTGAAACAGTGTTGTTTGATGAAGGCATTATCTGTATAGTTTGTTGGGCATTTTCCCCCAGCCATATCCGCGGCAGCAGGAAGAATTAAGTCCTCCACAATAGTATGGGGTTTGCCTGTCCTAGTCACTCGGTAGCTCACCATATAAGACGCTTCTAGCCCCTTCTTATTAATGGTATCTGTTGCTTTTATACATGTCTTACTACTCGAAAGTCGTCTTAATTATTGCTCAAAAAACTCCTGTGGCTTATTTTTCAAATTGGCATGTTTTGTTTCTAAATGTCTGCGCAAGAGTGAAGTTTTCATTGAGTTGTGAGATTGTACTTTTGCACATATAACACACTGTGGCTGAGGAAAGGCACTACTCCCAATATAAGTGAACCCCAAATCAATGTAGTTCTCATCATATTTGCGCCTCTTCGATGGTCCAACGTCCCTGTATGTTGTTCGGTGCTTTCCCGGGTAAGGGGGCAGTAGCTCTTCGGCTGCATCAGATTCACAACTGTCAGAGTCCATGCTAGCTGGACTAACAACAAATGTAGAATTACTGATGCTAGCATTGGATGTACTCGTGGAAGCAGAACAACTTGTGTCGTCGACAGGTGCAGGTGTAGTACTGCTGCGCTTCCATAGAGACACATACCAGCTCTACTGGTAGCAGTACTACCAGTAGAGCTGGTATGTGTCTCTATGGAAGCGCCCTTACTTTTTTAACCATTTATCCATTTTCGAGCAAACGGAATGAGCAGCAGCTACGTTTGGCTACATACGGACCGTTAGTGGAATTCCCACGAGAGAGTAACAGATAATGTGATTGAATGTTAATTATTTGACTAGGGTACCTGTATTTGACCTTGTGTTGTTATTTCTCTGAACACTAGATGGTTTCATTTTATTTTTGGCAGTGAAACGAGGCTACTCAGGCGAGAAAAAAAAAACACCCAAATGTATTGCCCTGTTGAAAAATATAAATGGTATTAAAAGAAAAGTGAATCACATTTTTATTTGGCGGACCCCCGGCGGCATTGTGCGTCCCCTACCCAGTTTGGGAATACCTGCTCTAGAGCACACAAAGAATTACACCTACCTCGGCCTAAACATCAACCACAGGTAACTTCCACAGGGCTGTGAACGGTCTAAGAGACAAGGCAAGATGCGCCTTCTATGCCATCAAAAGGAACATTAAACTCAACATCCCAATTAAGATCTGGCTAAAAATACTTCAATCAGTTATCAAACCGATTGCCCTCTATGATTTAGGTCTGGGGTCCACTCGCGAACCAAGAATTTACAAAATGGGACAAACACCCAATTGAGACTCTGCATGCAGGATTCTGCAAAAATATACTTTGTGTACAACGCAAAACTCCAAACAATGCATGCAGAGCAGAATTATGACTATACCCGCTAGTTATGACAGAAAAGAGCTGTTCAATTCTACAACCACCTAAAAGGAAGAGATGCCTAAACCCAAAGCCCTCACCTACAGAGATATGAAACTAGAGAAGAGTCCCCTCAGCCAGCTGGTTCTGGGGCTCTGTTCACAAACACAAACAGACCCCACAGAGCCCCAGGAGAGCAACACAATTAGACCCAACCAAATTATGAGAAAGCAAAAAGATAACTATTTGACACACTGGAGCAAATTGGAATGCTATATGGACATAAACAGACAGTACACAGTGGGAGAATACCTGACCACTGTGAAAATCCTTGACTATGTACAGACTCTGTGAGCATGGCCTTGCTATTGAGAGAGGCCGCCATATGCAGACTTGGCTCTCAAGAGAAGACAGGCTATGTGCCCACTGCCCACAAAATGAGGTGGAAACTGAGCTACACTTCCTAACCTCCTGCCAAATGTATGACCACATTAGAGACACATATTTCCCACAGATCACACAGACCCACAAAGAATGTTAAACAAATCAAACATGGATAAAATCCCATATCTGTTAGGAGAAAAAACGCAGTGTGCAGTCACAGCAGCAAGATTTGTGGCCCGAAAAGAGCGGAGCACAAGTGGAGCTCAAACAACATTGTAAATACAACCTATATTTATCTATTTATTTTCCTTTTCATACTTCAACTACTTGCACATTGTTACAACACTGTACTTAGCCAATACTATAACATTTGAAATGTCTATATTCTTTTAAAACTTTTGTGAGGGTAATGTTTACTAATGTTTCCCTTGTTTATTTCCCTTTGTTTATTGTCTATTCCATTTGCTTAGGCAATGTAAACATATGTTTCCCATGCCAGTAAAGCCTTTTGAATTGAATTGAATTGAGAGAGAAAAGACGGACGACCAGAGAGGGGACCAAAAGGACACTTCATCCCTTTTTGACCACTCCTTCTCTAAATAACAGTCTAGTTGCTGTGTCAGGCTGGGCATCACGTTGGCATGGGGAGTTAAGATGGCACTGACAGGGGCATGGGGTTTGGCATGAGTCGAGTCCCTCTCTCAGTGCCATGCTAGCTAGCTGCTGTGTCAGGAGCGCTGAGGTTGGCATGGAGCTGTCACACTCTCCCCTGTTCTCTTCTGTTTTCTTCTCTCAACTCCCTCACTCTCTTTCTCTGTCGACGTCCTGTACATCATTCCCCCTCTCTCCACACTCGGTTCCTCTCCCCATCTCCCTACCCCTAATCTCTTTCTTCACATCAGTATCTCCCCTTCTTCCTCTCAGTCACTCGCTCTCTCTCACTTTCTATCTCTCTATCCCCTCCCACTTCTCTTTCTTCTTCCTCTCTCTATTGCTATTTCGCTACCCACATCTCCCCATCCCTCTCTCTTTCCATTTCCTTTCTTTTTCTATTTCTGTCTTTCCCTCTTCTTTCTCCTTCCACCCCTCTCTCTCGCTCCCTCTATCCCCTCTCTTTCTCATCCCTCTCTTCATGCTTATCTCCATGGAACAGATGCTTATGAACCCCTCAAAAGGATTATGGTGGCTTCCCTCCAAAATCAAAGAAAACATTCTGGGTTCTGGGATTAGATGGTCTCCCTCCATAGCTGCGGAGAAGGAGAACATTCCGGTTCTCTCTACCTATCAGTTCCTGCTGCGTTCTGCTCAGATTTTCAGGAGAACGACAGACAGACAGTTAGGGTGCTACGCATGGCTACACAAGTGACATGTGTCAAGGAAAAAGACAACAACAACAAAACATGTTTGTTGTGTCTCTGAGGTAAGAAGCCTAGCGGGGGAAAAACACCTACACTGCCTCAAAGTGAACTGCCCATAACTTCCAATTTCTCCAAGAGGCATCGGTGATGCAGACCATTTTCTAGAGCTACTGTCAAGGGCTGACCCTGAGGCACTAGGAAAAGGCAGTGCTTCGGCTATAATACAATGAGAAGAAGCCCTAAAGATCAGTAATAACTCTATATCATAGACTTATTACTGGGGCGCCATATCATATTATTACATAGGGCGCCATATCATATTATTACATAGGGCGCCATATCATATTATTACATAGGGCGCCATATCATATTATTACATAGGGCGCCATATCATATTTTTTACATAGGGCGCCATATCATTTTTTCTAGAGTTATTATTCATTTTTCTTTTCTTATTTTTTTTTTAAAGTAGTGGGGCAGTACTTTTGTGTACTGGACAGGACAGAGGTAGAGAGAAAAGATAGAGGAGGGAGTGTGCTAAAATAGCAGTGGCTGGATTCGGACCCATTTTGGAGCGGTATGTGATACGGAGGCAGCAGCTACAGACTACTAGACCAACCTAGGCCACCTTATTCTATTTCTACGGTGAACAACATTAAAGGCTCCCCACCAGAGGGAACCGATATAATTCCTGCCCTAGAGCAGAAATACTTGTTTAGGCTCTACCTCCGAAGAAAGGTGGGAAAGAACGTTGTGTTGATTTCCATGTGAAGTAGAGAAATATCAACAAATGGGGAACTGACAGCTGTCAGTGTAGCTAGCTAGCATGCTAACCTTAGCTAGCTATTTTGCTAATCTTATCTAGCTAGCAAATGTTATCTGTTGAGGCTGTTATGATTTTTTTTTTTACTACACCGTATTCAAAAGATTAGCCAGCTGGCTAGGCTGGTTCTGGATTCGTGGCACAGCGGTCTAAGGCATTACATCGCAGTACTTGAGGCATCACTACAGACCTGTGTTCGATCCCAGGCTGTGTCACAGCCGGCTGTGACCGGGAGATCTATGAGGCTGCGCACAATTGGCCCTGCGTCGTACGGGTAAGGGGGGGGGGTTTGGCCCCCCGGGATTTCTTTGTCACATCGCACTCTTGCGACTCCTTGTTGCGGGAAGGGCGCCTACAAGCTGACTTCGTTCGCCAACTGGATGGATGGTGTTTCCTCTGAAACATTGGTGCGGCTGGCATCCGGGTTAAGCGAGCAGTGTGTCAAGAAGCAGTGCAGCGTGGCAGGGTCATGTTTCGGAGGACGCATGGCTCTCGACCTTCGCCTCTCCCGAGTCCGTAGGGGAGTTGCAGCCATGGAACAAGACTGTAACTACCAATTGGATATCACGAAATTGGGGAGAAAAGGGGGTAAAAGTACAAAAAGTATTATAATATACAGTGGGGAGAACAAGTATTTGATACACTGCCGATTTTGCAGGTTTTCCTACTTACAAAGCATGTAGAGGTCTGTAATTTTTTATCATAGGTACACTTCAACTATGAGAGACGGAATCTAAAACAAAAATCCAGAAAATCACATTGTATGATTTTTAAGTAATTAATTTGCATTTTATTGCATGACATAAGTATTTGATACATCAGAAAAGCAGAACTTAATATTTGGTACAGAAACCTTTGTTTGCAATTACAGAGATCATACGTTTCCTGTAGTTCTTGACTAGGTTTGCACACACTGCAGCAGGGATTTTGGCCCACTCCTCCCTACAGATCTTCTCCAGATCCTTCAGGTTTCGGGGCTGTCGCTGGGCAATACGGACTTTCAGCTCCCTCCAAAGATTTTCTATTGGGTTCAGGTCTGGAGACTGGCTAGGCCACTCCAGGACCTTGAGATGCTTCTTACGGAGCCACTCCTTAGTTGCCATGGCTGTGTGCTTCGTGTCGTTGTCATGCTGGAAGACCCAGCCACGACCCATCTTCAATGCTCTTACTGAGGGAAGGAGGTTGTTGGCCAAGATCTCGCGATACATGGCCCCATCCATCCTCCCCTGAATACGGTGCAGTCGTCCTGTCCCCTTTGCAGAAAAGCATCCCCAAAGAATGATGTTTCCACCTCCATGCTTCACGGTTGGGATGGTGTTCTTTGGGTTGTACTCATACTTCTTCTTCCTCCAAACACGGCGAGTGGAGTTAGACCAAAAAGCTCTATTTTTGTCTCATCAGACCACATGACCTTCTCCCATTCCTCCTCTGGATCATCCAGATGGTCATTGGCAAACTTCAGACGGGCCTGGACATGCACTGGCTTAAGCAGGGGGACCTTGCGTGCGCTGCAGGATTTTAATCCATGACGGCGTAGTGTGTTACTAATGGTTTTCTTTGAGACTGTGGTCCCAGCTCTCTTCAGGTCATTGACCAGGTCCTGCCGTGTAGTTCTGGGCTGATCCCTCACCTTCCTCATGATCATTGATGCCCCACGAGGTGAAATCTTGCATGGAGCCCCAGACCGAGGGTGATTGACCGTCATCTTGAACTTCTTCCATTTTCTAATAATTGCGCCAACAGTTGTTTCCTTCTCACCAAGCTGCTTGCCTATTGTCCTGTAGCCCATCCCAGCCTTGTGCAGGTCTACAATTTTATCCCTGATGTCCTTACACAGCTCTCTGGTCTTGGCCATTGTGGAGAGGTTGGAATCTGTTTGATTGAGTGTGTGGACAGGTGTCTTTTATACAGGTAACGAGTTCAAACAGGTGCAGTTAATACAGGTAATGAGTGGAGAACAGGAGGGCTTCTTAAAGAAAAACTAACAGGTCTGTGAGAGCCGGAATTCTTACTGGTTGGTAGGTGATCAAATACTTATGTCATGCAATAAAATGCAAATTAATTATTTAAAAATCATACAATGTGATTTTCTGGATTTTTGTTTTAGATTCCGTCTCTCACAGTTGAAGTGTACCTATGATAAAAATGACAGACCTCTACATGCTTTGTAAGTAGGAAAACCTGCAAAATCGGCAGTGTATCAAATACTTGTTCTCCCCACTGTATATTTTTTTAACATACAGTTGAAGTCGGAAGTTTACATACACTTAGGTTGGAGTCATTAAAAAGAGTTTTTCAACCACTCCACAATTTTCTTCTTAATTCAAGTGCGTCAGAAGTTTACATACACTAAGTTGACTGTGCCTTTAAACAGCTTGGAAAATTCCAGAAATTATGTCATGGCTTTAAAAGCTTCTGATAGGCTAATTGACATAATTTGAGTCAATTGGAGGTGTATCTGTGGATGTATTTCAAGGCCTAACTTCAAACTCAGTGTCTATTTGCTTGACATCATGGGAAAATCAAAAGAAATCAACCAAGACCTCAAGAGAAAAATTGTAGACCTCCACAAGTCTGTTTCATCCTTGGCATCAATTTCCAAACGGTACCACGTTCATCTGTACAAACAATAGTACGCAAGTATAAATACCATGGGACCACGCAGCCGTCATACTGCTCAGGAAGGAGACGCATTCTGTCTCCTAGAGATTAACGTACTTTGGTGTGAAAAGTGCAAATCAATCCCAGAACAACAGCAAAGGACCTTGTGAAGATGCTGGAGGAAACAGGTACAAAAGTATCTACATCCACAGTAAAATGAGTTCTATATCGACATAACCTGAATGGCCGCTCAGCAAGGAAGAAGCCACTGCTACAAAACCGCCATAAAAAAAGCCAGACTACGGTTTGCAACTGCACATGGGGACAAAGATCATACTTTTTAGAGAAATGTCCTCTGGTCTGATGAAACAAATATAGAACTCTTTGGCCATAATGACCATCGTTATGTTTCTAGGAAAAAGGGGGAGGCTTGCAAGCCGAAGAACACCATCCCAACCGTGAAGCATGGGCGTGGCAGCATCATGTTGTGGGGATGCTTTGCTGCAGGAGGGACTGGTGCACTTCACAATATAGATGGCATCATGGGACAGGAAAATTATGTGGATATATTGAAGCAACATCTCAAGACATCAGTCAGAAAGTTAAAGCTTGGTCGCAAATGGGTCTTCCAAATGGACAATGACCCCAAGCATACTTCCAAAGTTGTGGCAAAATGGCTTAAGGACAACAAAGTCAAGGTATTGGAGTGGCCATCACAAAGCCCTGACCTCAATCCTATAGAAAATTTGTGGGCAGAACTGAAAAAGCATGTGCGAGCAAGGAGGCCTACAAACCTGACTCAGTTACACCAGCTCTGTCAGGAGGAATGGGCCAAAATTCACCCAACTTATTGTGGGAAGCTTGTGGAAGGCTACCCAAAACGTTGGACCCAAGATAAACAATTTAAAGGCAATGCTACCAAATACTAATTGAGTGTATGTGAAATTCTGACCCACTGGGAATGTGATGAAAGAAATAAAAGCTGAAATAAATCATTCTCTCTACTATTATTCTGACATTTCACATTCTTAAAATAAACTGGTGATCCTAACTTACCTAAGACAGGGAATTTTTACTAGGATCAAATGTCAGGAATTGTGAAAAACTGAGTTTAAATGTATTTGGCTAAGGTGTATGTAAACTTCCGACTTCAACTGTATATATATATATACACTACCGGTCAAAAGCTTTAGAACACCTACTCATTCAAGGGTTTTTCTTTATTATAACAATTTTCTACATTGTAGAATAATATTGAAGACATCAAAACAATGAAATAACAAATATGGAATCATGTAGTAACCAAAAAAGTAGGCACCCTTTGCCTTAATGACAGCTTTGCACACTCTTGGCATTCTGGGCACAGTGGGCACAGTACAACCGTTGATAGGTAGGATAATAGCAGGCTTCGGCTGCGGTACACCAAAGCCAAGTCAGCCCGTGCTCATGGTTAACACAGGGAAAGTGAAATGATAGGCTACAATGACTTTGTGTCACGTTGGTATGAAGGATCAGGAGACAGGCGCAGGAATGCGTAATAGTTTTTTTTTTATTACACCCAAATTACGGCGTGCCGTGTGAAGGCACGGGGAAGAAGACCACTGGGAATAGCGCCAGGTGTGCGTAATGAAAGTTCCGGAGGGATCCGTGACAGTACCCCCCGACGCGGGGACGATCACAGAAACGCAGTGCGGGTCGACCAGGACCCGATGCAGCTACCGAAGTTGAGTCGTCGGACGGGCCAGTTGCCGCTGCCAAAGTTGCGACGTTGTTGGACGGACCAGTAGCAGTGGCGTTGGACAGACCGGTTGTGGCGGCGTCGGACGGGCCAGTTGCCGCTGCCAAAGTTGCGACGTTGTTGGACGGACCAGTAGCAGTGGCGTTGGACAGACCGGTTGTGGCGGCGTCGGACGGGCCAGTTGCCGCTGCCAAAGTTGCGACGTTGTTGGACGGACCAGTAGCAGTGGCATTGGACAGACCGGTTGTGGCGGCGTCGGACGGGCCAGTTGCCGCTGCCAAAGTTGCGACGTTGTTGGACGGACCAGTAGCAGTGGCGTTGGACAGACCGGTTGTGGCGGCGTCGGACGGGCCAGTTGCAGCTGCTGAAGTTGCATCGACGGACGGCCCAGTTGCCGAAGTTGCGGCAGCGCCGGACGGACCAGTCGCAGCGTCGTCGGATGGGCCATTCACACTGTCTCCCTTAATGGTTGATTATTCTGTCACGTTGGTATGAAGGATTGGGAGACAGGCGCAGGAATGCATAAATTTATTTTTTAAATGTCTTACCCAAATTACGGCGTGCCTTGTAAAGGCACGGGGACGAAGACCAAACAAACACCATACAAAACACAGGGTAGAAACCCAAACAAAAGAGCGAGGAGTACCTCGAATAAATAACACAAGAGCACGATGATTAACACACGGGACGAGACCTGTAATCATCTGCTCAATCCACAATGGCACGAAAGCCAAAACACACAGCACAGGTACTCACACGAACCAACGGACATTGAAACAATAATCGACAAGACCATGGAAACCAAAGGGCACATATATACAAATACAATCAGTCGGAAAAGGGGCCAGGTGTGCGTAATGAAAGTTCCGGAGGGATCCGTCACAGTACCCACAAACCACCACCCCCCCCGACACCCTGCACCGCAACGACACCGGCCTCGAGGACGATCACAGGAACGCAATGTGGGTCGATTAGGACCCAATGCAGCTGCCAAAGTTGCGTCATCGTCGGACGGGCCAGTTGCCGCCGCCAAAGTTGCACAGGTACTCACACGAACCAACGGACATTATAACAATAATCGACAGGACAATAGTCAACCAAGGGCACACTATACAATTACTAATCACTGGGAATAGGGGCCAGGTGTGTGTAATGAAAGTTCCGGAGGGATCCGTGACACTTTGCTCATAGTGCACCTCACAAATGAAATGTTACAACTCCTTGAGAGCATTGGACACAAAACACCAATACAAATGTAACAGCGTAATAAAATAGATAAACAAGTTCCTTGAATTTTCCTTCGCGGGTGCCTGTTCATTATAGGATAGACACTTGTGGTTAAGCTGCACCAATCAAGCAGTGAAGTGTGTAGTGAAGCATGGCATTAGTGTTCAAAACCATTTATCTTGTGGCAACGGGGGAGCAGGGTTGCAAAATGCAGCAAAATACGCAATTATACCATTTATAAAATAGTCATATATTTTTATAGACTAGCTAAACAAAATAAGTGAAAATTGAAAAATGTACCAATGGATGATGAGAATTTTCTGGTAAAAAAGTGGAGGTGCAAAAATATAATAATAACCTGCTATTTTAGTTTGCTCCATGGCTCAGGTGGCTACGTAGGCTACGACGAAAAGCTGTTTAGCGCAGTCGCGACTAGCGAAGAAGAAGACATTTGCAGGTGTTTCTGATAAATAAACAATGCCATGCTTGTGGGTGGTAACCAGTGTAGGCTGTTGAGGGGGGGACCATTCCATTCCGGACATTATTAAGAGTCATCCTCCACTCAGCAGTAGAGGATGGTAACATTAAAATAAAACCCATCCCTGAAAATAAACGTAGACTGAAAAGTAGTAGCATGTCATTTAATAGGGGAAACACACAGCATTGACACGGAAAAAACCCAGATCTCCACTTTGGATTCCCCACTTCAACCCTGAATATATCATACTTTGACTAAAACAATGACGTATTGACTTAAATCGTAGCGCAACATCATGGGTAAGCTCTGGGCATCGTCTTTCAATTGAAAATAAGTGAATGTCCGCTTGTGGTACTTTAAGCCTAAAGGGCTTGGGGAGCTAGTATTGACAGGATAGCCCCAACCCTTCGGTGTGTTCCTACGGTTCTACTGTAAGTGGATGAGTTGAGGCATGTTTCACACAGTCTTGCTTCTCTCTGAGGGCCACTAGGCAGCCCCGGGGCCCCATAACACCACCAGAGATCCAGGCTGTCAAAGACAACAACACACACACACACACACACACACACACACACACACACACACACACACACACACACACACACACACACACACACACACACACACACACACACACACACACACACACACACACACACACACACACACACACACACACACACACACACACACACACACACACACACACAAAAACACAGGACATACAGACGGAACAGTAGACTAGAACAGAGTGAAGCTTTAATAGTTTAGCCAGGCATGTTAAGGCTGCCTTGTCCCTCAGCCAGCGGCCGGTGTGAATAATGTAGGGAGCATTCTCTATCTCTGTCAGAGCAACACGCCATCATACGTGTGTGTGTGAGTGTGCGTGTATGTGTGTATCACAGGAGGCTAGTGGCACCTGAATTGGGGAGGACGGGCTCGTGGTAATGGCTGGAGCGGAATAGGTGGAATGGTATCAAATACATCAAACACATGGTTTCCATGTGTTTGATGCCATTCCGTTCGCTCCGTTCCAGCCATTATTATGTCCTCCCCTCAGCAGCCTCCACTGGTGTATATGTACATGTATGTGGGTGTATTATATATGTGTGTATGCTTGTGTGTGTATGTGTGCATTCTTGTGTGTGTGTATGTGTGTTTAAGACTCCTCTCAGACACACAGTGGGTCACAAAACCCTACATCTAAGTAACAAAGGGCTAAGACATGACTCAGGGGGGTCAATCCACTTCTGCAGCGAACTACATCACATATATAGGTTAAATAGACACTGTTGCAGGGAACCACAGCATAGATCTGGGCTAAATAAACACTGTCGTAAATAGACACTGCCGCAGGGAACCACAGAATAGATCTGGGTTAAATAGACACTGCCGCAGGGAAACTACAGCCAAAGATCTGGGTTAAATAGACACTGCCGCAGGGAACCACAACATAGATCTGGGTTAAATGTGGTCTACTAGCCCAGCTGACCAAAATATTTAAGTTCCATCCCTTGCCCATTGTCTCACGTAAAATAGCACGACGGACATCTCCACTAATCTGTCTGATAACTAGCTGTGCCAGCTGTCAGATACATGCTGAGTAAAATCTAGATTTTTAGAGATGAGTTCCACATCCTACAAGACAGACAGGTTGAGGGACAAGCGTCATGTAGGAGTACGCCATCTGACATGAGACAATGATTCTTTATGTGAATATGTCCAATAGAAACTCTTATTTTCATTGTGAAATGTTTCCTATGGAAATCAACTAAAGAATACACCCCTGGAATGAAGTTATGAACATTACCCAGGCTTCACTGTTGAGGCACTGTTGACGCCCTGTTGAGGACCTGTTGACTCCCTGTTGAGGTCCTATTGACTCCCCGTTGAGGTCCTGTTGAGGCCCTGTTGATTCCCTGTTGAGATCCTGTTGAGGCCCTGTTGACCGCCTGCTCACACACAGACTGGGACTGTGCCTGGGACGGTGCCTGTTGACTCCCTGTTGAAGCCCTGTGAAGGCCCTGTTGAGGCCCTGTTGACTCCCTGTTGAGGTCATGTTGACTCCCTATTGAGGTCCTGTTGACTCCCTATTGAGGTCCTGTTGAGGTCCTGTTGACTCCCTGTTGAGGTCCTGTTGACTCCCTATTGAGGTCCTGTTGAGGTCCTGTTGACTCCATGTTGAGGCCCTGTTGACTCCCTGTTGAAGCCCTTTTGAGGCCCTGTTGAGGCCCTGTTAACTCCCTGTTGAGGCCCTTTGCTCCTCCAGGAACAGAAAGGAATAAGTAAAGTAAGTCAGGTGCTCTTACCATGATGGTGTGTCCAGGCTGGACCACGTTGAGTTGGGCCAGACTCTGGAGGATCTCGTTGACCGCCTGCTCACACACAGACTGGGACTGTGCCTGGGGCTCCCCTTCCTCTCCACACCCCTCCTCCTCCTCCTCCTCCGCCCCTGTCAACTGACGACCTGCGGGAAAGAGGAACACACACAAACCAATGACATCATCAAATCATCACTAATGGTCAGGTGTCCTTCTTGGTTCACACATGAACAGCGTGTTCAGTTTTTGCATCTGTTTTGTCAGTCAATGAAATGATAAGACAATAAAATCTTTGTGAGACAATAAGTGTTATGGTGATCTGTGTGTATATCTGTCTGTCTGTCTCTGTCATGTTTAGTGATCAATGTCGGAGTGTAACAGTGTTGTGGCAGTTGGTGTGTGTGCATGTGTGTGTGTGTCTCCCCCTCTCTCTCACCCTCAGCGGGGGTGTCCTCTGTGGACTTGTCACTCTCTCCATCTGCCTGTCCATCTATACCCTGATGGGCGTGCTGCAGACTAAGCTTATGACACACCTCAAACGCCTGGCCCACCGTACGCACTATACGCATGGCCTGGGTCTGGCGGGGGAGAGGGAGAGAGTGGGATATTACTTTGTTGTTATTCATGTCAGAGAAAGATGAGAAAGAAAGAAGGAAAGAAAGAAAGAAAGAAAGAGGGAGGGAGAGAGAGAGAGACGTAACAGAACAGATACAGGTGACCTACAGAGTATGGCCTCTTGGCATGAGAGGAGTAATATAGCCTAGTCTCGCTCACCTTCTTCTTAGATTTGAAGACGTTACACCTGAAAGAGTTGTTGGAGCCATCTCTGGCGATGTAGCTGAAGATCTTTAGGTCCTGGGAGTCATGGGACACGTAGAAGATCCTGGAGAAACATTTGGAAGAACGTTGGACAAAAGTTGGAAGGCAGGCTTTCTCACTATGGTTACATTGGCACACAACTATTAAATAAGAGGCCAAAATGCAATGTTGAGTAAATATAGTAGCTACCAGTATACATTTTCACAGAGAGACCTATGATATAACCAACACTGTCCCAGGTTAGCATTTTCACGTGATTCCCTTCATCAACATTCCCTGATTTCTGCATCGTGTTCATTAAGCAACAAACAGAAGCTAACAGACTGAAAGAGGGAGGGACCACTTGGACAAAAAAAAACGATTGAAACGTTTTGCTACGGTGTGCCCTAATGAATACGACTTTGGTTTACGAATAAACCACCACCAGTCATACCCATAAAAAGTAGCCAAATTCACTGTCCTTGTCCCTGTGATGTGCTGGTATATGGTCAGCCCTCTGTCACACACACACACACACACACACACACACACACACACACACACACACACACACACACACACACACACACACACACACACACACACACACACACACACACACACACACACACACACACACACACACACACACACACACACACACACACACACACACACACACAGAGCTGATATATGGTCAGTGTCAGCCATTCTACTGCACACTAGGCTACAGGGCTATAAACAGCGTCCAATGGGAACAAACACAGCTAATTACAGCTATAAAAAGACCTGCACTAAGAGAGATGATGTTCTGTGTGTCTCTGTCACACAAACACACACACACAGACAAATCAAATCACATTTTATTGATCACATGCGCCGAATGCAACTTGTGTAGACTTTACAGTGAAGTGATTGCTTGCGAACCTTTCCCAATGATGCAGAGTAATAAAATAATAAAACAATAGTAACTAACACAAGAGGAATATAAATAAAATACTAAATAATGGAGCTACAGTTGAAGTCGGAAGTTTACATACACTTAGGTTGGAGTCATTAAAACTAGTTTTTCAACCACTCCACCCATTTCTTGTTAACAAACTATAGTTTTGGCAAGTCGGATAGGACATCTACTTTGTGCATGACACAAGTAATTTTTCCAACAATTTCCAACAATTGTTTGACAGATTATTTCACAATTCCAGTGGGTCAGAAGTTTACATACTAAGTTGACTGTGCCTGTAAACAGCTTGGGAAATTCTAGAAAATTATGTCATGGCTTTAGAAGCTTCTGATAGGCTAATTAACATAATTTGAGTCAATTGGAGGTGTACCTGTGCATTTATTTCAAGGCCTACCTTCAAACTCAGTGCCTCTTTGCTTGGCATCATAGGAAAATCAAAAGAAATCAGCCAAGACCTCAGAAAAAAAATTGTAGACCTTCACAAGTCTGGATCATCCATGGGAGCAATTTCCAAACGCCTGAAGGTACCACATTCATCTGTACAAACAGTAGTATACACCATGGGACCACGCAGCCGTCATACCGCTCAGGAAGGAGACGCGTTCTTTGGTGCAAAAAGTGCAAATCAATCCCAGAACAACAGCAAAGGACCTTGTGAAGATGCTGGAGGAAACAGGTACAAAAGTATCTATATCCACAGTAAAACGAGTCCTATATCGACATAACCTGAAAGGCCGCTCAGCAAGGAAGAAGCCACTGCTCCAAAACCGCCATAAAAAAAAGCCAGACTACGGTTTGCAACTGCACATGGGGACAAAGATCGTACTTTTTTTAATGACCCTTGTTATGTTTTGAGATGTTGCTTCAATATATCAGTCAGGAAGTTAAAGCTTGGTCGCAAATGGGTCTTCCAAATGGACAATGACCCCAAGGATATTATTCTGACATTTCATATCCTTAAAATAAAGTGGTGATCCTAACTGGCCTAAAACAGGGAATTTTTACTCTGAATAAATGTCAGAAATTGTGAAAAACTGAGTTTAAATGTATTTGGCTAAGGTGTAAGTAAATTTCCGACTTCAACTGTACATATAAAAGGAGTAAAACAGTATTTAAACATTATTAAAATGACCTCTGTTCAATGACTATGTACTGTACATAGAGCAGAAGTCTCTAAGGTGGAAGGTAGAGTACCGGGTGGTAGAACAGTGACTAAGGCTAGTGGTGACTTTTTAACAGTCTTATGGCCTGGAGGTAGAAGCTGTTTCTCAGTAGATGGTAGCGGGGTGAACAGGCCATGGCTCGGGTGCTGAGGTCCTTGATGATCTTCTTGGCCTTCCTGTGACATCGGGTGGTGTAGGTGTCTTGGAGGGCAGGTAGTTTGCCCCCGGTGATGCATTGTGCAGACCTCACTACCCTTTGGAGAGCCTTGCGGTTGTGGGCGGAGCAGTTGCCGTACCAGGCGGTGATACAGCCAGTTAGGATGCTCTCGATTGTGCATCTGTAAAAGAGTGTTTTTGGTGACAAGCCAAATTTCTTCAGCCTCCTGAGGTTGAAGAGGCGCTATTGCGCCTTCTTCATCATGCTGTCTGTGTGGGTGGACCATTTCAGTTTGTCCGTGATGTGTACGCCGAGGACCTTAAAACTTTCCACCTTCTCCACTACTGTCCCGTCGATGTGGATAGGGGGCTGCTCCCGCTGCTGTTTCCTGAAGTCCACGATCATCTCCTTTGTTTTGTTGACGTTGAGTGTGAGGGTGCCTGTGACACCGGGTGCTGTAGATGTCCTGGAGGGCAGGCTGAGTGCCCCCAGTGATGTGTTGGGCTGACCACACCCCCCTCTGGAGAGCCATGCATGAAGGGACCATTTCAGGTTGTCAGTGATGTGTTGGGCTGACCACACCACCCTCTGGAGAGCCATGCATGAAGGGACCATTTCAGGTTGTCAGTGATGTGTTGGGCTGACCACACCACCCTCTGGAGAGCCATGCATGAAGGGACCATTTCAGGTTGTCAGTGATGTGTTGGGCTGACCACACCACCCTCTGGAGAGCCATGCATGAAGGGACCATTTCAGGTTGTCAGTGATGTGTTGGGCTGACCACACCACCCTCTGGAGAGCCATGCATGAAGGGACCATTTCAGGTTGTCAGTGATGTGTTGGGCTGACCACACCACCCTCTGGAGAGCCATGCATGAAGGGACCATTTCAGGTTGTCAGTGATGTGTTGGGCTGACCACACCACCCTCTGGAGAGCCATGCATGAAGGGACCATTTCAGGTTGTCAGTGATGTGTTGGGCTGACCACACCACCCTCTGGAGAGCCATGCATGAAGGGACCATTTCAGGTTGTCAGTGATGTGTTGGGCTGACCACACCACCCTCTGGAGAGCCATGCATGAAGGGACCATTTCAGGTTGTCAGTGATGTGTTGGGCTGACCACACCACCCTCTGGAGAGCCATGCATGAAGGGACCATTTCAGGTTGTCAGTGATGTGTTGGGCTGACCACACCACCCTCTGGAGAGCCATGCATGAAGGGACCATTTCAGGTTGTCAGTGATGTGTTGGGCTGACCACACCACCCTCTGGAGAGCCATGCATGAAGGGACCATTTCAGGTTGTCAGTGATGTGTTGGGCTGACCACACCCCCCTCTGGAGAGCCATGCATGAAGGGACCATTTCAGGTTGTCAGTGATGTGTTGGGCTGACCACACCACCCTCTGGAGAGCCATGCATGAAGGGACCATTTCAGGTTGTCAGTGATGTGTTGGGCTGACCACACCACCCTCTGGAGAACCATGCATGAAGGGACCATTTCAGGTTGTCAGTGATGTGTTGGGCTGACCACACCCCCCTCTGGAGAGCCATGCATGAAGGGACCATTTCAGGTTGTCAGTGATGTGTACTCTGAGGAACTTGAAGCTTTTGACCCTCTCCACCGTGGCTCCGTCGAAGTGGATGGGGGCGTGCCCTCTCTGCTGTCTCCTGTAGTCCACAATCAGCTCCTTTGTTATGTTGACGTCGTGGAAGAGGTTATTATCCTGGCACCACTCCACCAAGGCTCTCACCTCCTCCCTGTAGGCTGTCTCATCGTTGTTGGTAATCAGGCCTACCACTGTTCGAAAGCACACTTGATAATTGAGTTGGAGACGTGCGTGGCCACACAGTCATGGGTGAACAGGGAGTACAGGAGAGGGTTAGCCTTAACTAGCCTCTCAAAGCACTTCATGATGACAAAAGTGAGTGCTAGGTGGCGATAGTCATTTAGTTTAGTTACCTTAGCTTTCATGGGTACAGGAACGATGGTGGACATCTTGAAGCAAGTGGGAACAACAGACTGGGATCAGGAGAGAATCAATATGTCGGTAAACACTTCAGCCAGCTGGTCTGCACATACTCTGAGGACATGGCTTGGGATGCCGTCTGGGCCAACAGCATTGCGAGGGTTAAAATGCTTAAATGACTTACTCACGTCTGCCACGGAGAACGAGAGCACACAGTAAGCCTTGAGGACCCGCGGCGGCAGCTTGATATTGTTTTCCTTGAAGTGGGCGAAAAAGGTGTTTAAATCCGTCCAGGTATGAGGCGTTGGTGTGTGTGTTGTGTTTGTAGTGTATGTGTGTGGGTTTTGTGTGAAAGTGTCAGTGTAGTGTAGTGTGTATGAGTGAGGGTGTATATAGTGCATGTATACACTGAGGGAACAAAACATTAGGAACACCTTCATAATATTAAGTTGCATCCACTACTGGCTAACGTACAATCACTAGAGAACAAACCGGACAAGCTCTGTTCTAGAGAATATCCTATCACCTCAAGAACTGTAATATCCTATATTTCGAGGAGTCGTGGCTGAACAAGGACATGGATAATATACACAGAGTGTACAAAGCATTAGGAACACCTTCCTTATATTGAGTTGCACCCACTTTTCCCATCAGAACAGCCTCACTTAATTTGGGCATGGACTCTACAAGGTGTCGAAAGCGTTCCATAGGGATGCTGGCCCATGTTGACTCCAATGTTTCCCACAGTTGTGTCAAGTTGGCTGGATGTCCTTTCGGTGGTGGACCATTCTTGATACACAAGGGAAACTGTTGAGAGTGAAAAACCCAGCAGCATTTCAGTTCTTAACACACTCAAGCCAGTGCGCCTGGCACCTACTAACATACCCTGTTCAAAGGCACTTTAATATTTTGTCTTGCCCAGTCACCCTCTGAATGGCACACACAGATAATCCATGTCTCAATTGTCTAAAGGCTTAAAAATCCTTCTTTAAGGTGTCTCCTCCCCTTCATCTACCCTGATTGAAGTGGATTTAGCAGGTGACATCTATAAGGGATGATAGCTTTCACCTGGAATCACCTGGTCACTCTATGTCATGAAAAGAGCAGGTGTTCCTAATGCTTTGTACAGTCAGTGTATCGTCTTGTGAGTGTGCATAGAGTCAGTGCAAGATAGGGTAAATGCAGACCGTGTAACCATTTAATTATCTATATATGGCAATTTAGCAGTCTTATGGCTTGGGGGTAGAGTGTATCTCGGAGCCTGTTGGTGCGAAAGCCGGTGCTCAGATTCCGTTTGCCGGACGGTAGCAGAGTAAACAGTCTATGGCTTGGTTGGCTGAAGTCTTTGGCAATTTTTCAAGCCTTCCTCTGACATCGCCTGATATAGCGTTCCTGGATGGCAGGGAGCTCGACCCAAGTGATGTACTGGGCCGTTTGCACCACTCTCTGTAGAGTTTTGTGGTTGAGGGCGATGCATTTGCCATACCAAGAGGTGATGCAGCCAGTCAAGATGCTCTAGATGGTGCAGCTTTAGAAGTTTTTAAGGATCCGAAGGCCCATGCCAAATCTTTTCAGCCTCCTGAGGGAGAAGATGCGCTGTCGTGCCCTCTTCATGACTGTGCGGGTGTGTGGACCATATTAAGTCCTTAGTGATGTGGACGCCAAGGAACTTGAAGCTCTCAACCCGCTCCACTACAGCCCTGTCGATGTGGATAGGGACGTGCTCTCCCCTCTTTGTCCTGTAGTCAACTATTACATTTACATTTAAGTCATTTAGCAGACGCTCTTATCCAGAGCGACTTACAAATTGGAAAGTTCATACATATTCATCCTGGTCCCCCCGTGGGGAATGAACCCACAACCCTGGCGTTGCAAGCGCCATGCTCTACCAACTATCAGCTCCTTTGTCTTACTGACGTTGAGGGAGAGGTTGTTGTCTTTGCGCCACACTGCCAAGCAGTGGAGGATCCTCAGAGGAGGAAGGGGAGGACCATCTTCCTCAGTGAATTTCCTTTAAAATATATATATATACTAAATATAGTCACGTCACCAAATAATTGATTAAAACACACTGTTTTGCAATGAAGGTCTATAGTAGCCTCATCGGCACTCTTTAGGGTAGCACCATGGTGTAGCCGCTAGCTATCTTCTGTCCTCCTCTGGGTACATTGACTTCAATACAAAAACCTAGGAGGCTCATGGTTCTCACCCCGTTCTATAGACTTACACAGTAATTATAACAATTTCTGGAAGACATCCTCCAACCTATCAGAGCTCTTGCAGCATGAACTGACATGTTGTCCACCAAATCAAAGGATCAAAGAATGAATTTAGTACTGAAAGCATAAGCTACAACTAAATAGCACTGCAGTACATACAATCTGGTGAGTAGTTGACAAAAAGAGAGAGAAAGACAATAGTTGAACAGTTTTGAACAAATAATTTCTTCCATATTAAGGAGAAGCAAGAGAGACCTAGCTATATTTCGTCTTATATATTTTTTCACTTTCACTTACTTAGCTAGCATTGAATGCAGCTAACTAATTTAGCCTACTCAAACAACCAGCTCAAACCGAGATGGATTCTATGTTAAGTAGCTGGCTATGGCTATCCAATAATTTATTGCCACGGGGGCCCGCTGGAATAACAGCTAAACTGCTTGCTGCTGACTGTACACTGTACTGCATGATTGTAGCAGGTCACAGACAGCTAAATGTTTTGTGCACTGAAGTCCACAAGCGAAGGGAAAAGGTGAGAGGAGGAGAGTGGGTAGAAAGATGCAAGAAGGAATTATATATATGAGCTGTTTGTGTATTCTATGAAAGTGAACTGTGTTTGCGTGTGATCAGGGGTGTATTCATTGCAACTGTTGGACTAATGATTACACTCTAGATCAGCTATATGCAGGCAAGAGTGTGCAAGGCAGACTTTGATAACTCAAAATTATCTCGACCTGTGCACCTACGTTGCAATCCTTAATTCATAGGCTAGGTTGTAGCAACCTCATGATGGGTACAGGGAAGATGTGAGCATCATGGAGTAGCCTAGCCATATCAATGTTACATTGAGCTGGGTGAATGTAATATGAATGACAGTCATCCAATATGCTGGAATAGAAATAAGGACATGTTCATAAAAACATTTATTTATTTTTTAAACCTCCCTCATCTTAAACGGCACCGACCCCCACTGCTGCCTGTAGGCCATCTCACCGCCATCGGTGATCAGGCCTACCACCATTGTGTCATCAACAAACTTTATGATGGTGTTGGAGTCGTGCATGGCCACAGTCGTGAGTGAACAGGGAGTACAAGAGAGGACTAAGCACACACCCCTGAGGGGCCCCCACATGTTGAGGGTCAGTGTGTCAGAGGTGTTGTTGCCTACAGATGTAGCTATAATGCTGTGGCTACCATGGCTACCATGTAAGAACAGAGATGTCCCTGAAAAACCACAAACGCACGCAAAGGCACGCATGCACACACACAAACTCACACGTGACTCGTTTCAGGAAACTAGGCGTATGTCGCACGTCACTACTTCACTGGAGAGGCACAAGAGAGGCATTTTTATCAAAGTCTTCTGATGACAGTGGTGGGAAGAAACGGCGATCAACAGTGTTGTTGTCATGGGAGAAGTTGACCGAGTTTTGAAATCAGTGGAATGCCCAGTGGAAGCAGAGTATGATAGCTACATTCTGGCTTTTGATTACAAATATGCAGAGGGAGTCGAAAAGAGAACACTGTTGTATAAAACACTTGTCTCTGGATTAGGTCTTCAAACTAAGGGCAACCATGGCATCTGAGACAGAGAGGGAGAAGCATTCATCCATGTTTGTAAGAGTTTAGCTACAGTTTCAGATATTATACATTTCTAATTTTGTCAGATAGTCGTTTTCATTAAAGTTAAAGTGTACTGTTAGCTAGCTAACGTTAGCTAGTTGGCTCACTAGCTAACATTACGTGTATGATCTGTGTAGTAATATTATTCATATTTTAGAAATCCATTTGCGTTGCTAGTTATAGCCTATTATTAGCTAGCTAGCTAACATTGAACCTAGTTGGTTAGCTTTAGCTACCTTAAGATTCATGCATGGTGGCTAGCTATGACAATCAGTTTGTATTGCTTTGCTGCGTTCAAAACAAGTGGGAACTTGGAACTGGGAACTTGGAAATCTCCGACTTCCGACTTGTGTGTTCAAGACAACTGGGAACTCAAAAAAAACTAGCTCCGAATCCCAAAATCTTTTTGAGCGGTCATCCAACTCGGAATTTCAACTCGTGAACTCGGGCCTCTTTCTAGAGCCCAGACTTTCTGACCTGAAGATCACTGATGTCATGATTTGACCTCATATTTTTCCATTTTCCCAGTTGTCTTGAAAGCACCATTAGGTTCATTGTTTAGCTAGCTACATGTCTAAACAAGACTCCACATCGCCAGATGATTACATGACCCATCAAGTTAGCCAGGTGTGTCTGGGGGTGATTACGTTAATCTATTGTATTGGGGGGGTTATAGCATTTCTTTCACATGACCCATCAATTTAGATGGGTCAAGTGTGTCTGGGTAAGAATCATCTAATAATTATAAAATAGTTATACAATATTTATCTGGACACTTTCTATTTTTGATATTGCTACTATGCAAATTTGTAAGTAACCATTTCACTGTACCGTTTACACCTTCTGTATCCTGTTCATGAGACAAATAAACTTTGATTTGATTTAATATTGTATGTTTATACAACATGACTTGCACCAAAGTCAGATGAAGATACAGGCCAAGGACTAGATTTTTTGCTACTACTTTCACCACTTTTAGTCTTGAAATATTTGGTTGTTTACTACACTACACTACCATGCTCACTCTGTTTAGCACATGGCCTCACGTGAATCCTTAATAAAGAGATGGGTGGGGCTAAAGCTTAAGAGGGTGTGAATAATGCTGAATGGGTGTAGACAAAGAAGAGCTCTCCAGTAGGTGTACTAAAACATTCAAGAGACATTTTCTCAAAAGTGGGGTTACAAGTTTAATAACTTTCAAAGTAGAATTACTTTCCCATTGTTCCTCAACTGCAGTGTATGATATATACAATTTTATAGCTCTGTTATTCTCTACTTTTATCCAGTGTAAAAAATACTATTTCAAATTTTGCTACATAGTACTGAATCGAGCCAGTCGTCACTTATGCTGTGGCTACAAGCCAAACCCTAACCAATATATACTGTATGAGTGTAATTGCCGATGGCACATACGTAGAGGCACATTATCAGAGTGTGTAGCAGCACATATGAATGGCTTCAATGTGTTATCCGGTTGGACCATCAGTGTGGCCCATAAAAATGGGATTCACTAAAGGAGCTTCTGCTATTTTTATAGCAGGAAGGTGAATTGAGATAAAGAATGTATTTTCAAATGATGTCCGAGTGCACTACATTGGCTCTGGGTGAAGTAGTGCACTATATGGGGAATAGGTAGGAAATGGAGTGATGAGTGAGGGAGAGCTGTACAATAGGTGTGACACTGACCTGTATATGGGGTCAGACATGATCAGCATCTTGCTCTCGTCCCAGGTCCACTCTTTCCTCTGTGGGCAAGGAAGTCAAGATGATGTTAACAATCAATCACAACAGTGGAGATTCAGAGTAGAGGTCTTCACGGATCCACCTGTACCCAAAATAATGTCACGGGTCTGGGTCAGACCTGATATGATCGTCACGGGTCTCGGGTATGTGTAATTTTAACTGAATTGTCCCTCGGGCATGTGTAATTTTAACTGAATTGTCCCTCGGGTATGTGTAATTTTAACTGAATTGTCCCTCGGGCATGTGTAATTTTAACTGAATTGTCCCTCGGGCATGTGTAATTTTAACTGAATTGTCCCTCGGGCATGTGTAATTTTAACTGAATTGTCCCTCGGGTATGTGTAATTTTAACTGAATTGTCCCTCGGGCATGTGTAATTTTAACTGAATTGTCCCTCGGGCATGTGTAATTTTAACTGAATTGTCCCTCGGGCATGTGTAATTTTAACTGAATTGTCCCTCGGGCATGTGTAATTTTAACTGAATTGTCCCTCGGGCATGTGTAATTTTAACTGAATTGTCCCTCGGGTATGTGTAATTTTAACTGAATTGTCCCTCGGGTATGTGTAATTTTAACTGAATTGTCCCTCGGGTATGTGTAATTTGAACTGAATTGTCCCTCGGGCATGTGTAATTTTAACTGAATTGTCCCTCGGGTATGTGTAATTTTAACTGAATTGTCCCTCGGGCATGTGTAATTTTAACTGAATTGTCCCTCGGGCATGTGTAATTTTAACTGAATTGTCCCTCGGGTATGTGTAATTTTAACTGAATTGTCCCTCGGGTATGTGTAATTTTAACTGAATTGTCCCTCGGGTATGTGTAATTTGAACTGAATTGTCCCTCGGGCATGTGTAATTTTAACTGACTTGTCCCTCGGGTATGTGTAATTTTAACTGAATTGTCCCTCGGGCATGTGTAATTTTAACTGAATTGTCCCTCGGGCATGTGTAATTTTAACTGAATTGTCCCTCGGGCATGTGTAATTTTAACTGAATTGTCCCTCGGGTATGTGTAATTTTAACTGAATTGTCCTTCGGGTATGTGTAATTTTAACTGAATTGTCCCTCGGGCATGTGTAATTTTAACTGAATTGTCCCTCGGGCATGTGTAATTTTAACTGAATTGTCCCTCGGGTATGTATAATTTTAATTGAATTGTCCCTCTGGTATGTGTAATTTTAACTGAATTGTCCCTCGGGCATGTGTAATTTTAACTGAATTGTCCCTCGGGCATGTGTAATTTTAACTGAATTGTCCCTCGGGCATGTGTAATTTTAACTGAATTGTCCCTCGGGCATGTGTAATTTTAACTGAATTGTCCCTCGGGTATGTGTAATTTTAACTGAATTGTCCCTCGGGCATGTGTAATTTTAACTGAATTGTCCCTCGGGCATGTGTAATTTTAACTGAATTGTCCCTCGGGTATGTATAATTTTAATTGAATTGTCCCTCTGGTATGTGTAATTTTAACTGAATTGTCCCTCGGGCATGTGTAATTTTAACTGAATTGTCCCTCGGGCATGTGTAATTTTAACTGAATTGTCCCTCGGGTATGTGTAATTTTAACTGAATTGTCCCTCGGGTATGTGTAATTTTAACTGAATTGTCCCTCGGGTATGTGTAATTTTAACTGAATTGTCCCTCGGGCATGTGTAATTTTAACTGAATTGTCCCTCGGGCATGTGTAATTTTAACTGAATTGTCCCTCGGGCATGTGTAATTTTAACTGAATTGTCCCTCGGGTATGTGTAATTTTAACTGAATTGTCCCTCGGGCATGTGTAATTTTAACTGAATTGTCCCTCGGGCATGTGTAATTTTAACTGAATTGTCCCTCGGGCATGTGTAATTTTAACTGAATTGTCCCTCGGGCATGTGTAATTTTAACTGAATTGTCCCTCGGGCATGTGTAATTTTAACTGAATTGTCCCTCGGGCATGTGTAATTTTAACTGAATTGTCCCTCGGGTATGTGTAATTTTAACTGAATTGTCCCTCGGGTATGTGTAATTTTAACTGAATTGTCCCTCGGGCATGTGTAATTTTAACTGAATTGTCCCTCGGGCATGTGTAATTTTAACTGAATTGTCCCTCGGGCATGTGTAATTTTAATTGAATTGTCCCTCTGGTATGTGTAATTTTAACTGAATTGTCCCTCGGGCATGTGTAATTTTAACTGAATTGTCCCTCGGGCATGTGTAATTTTAACTGAATTGTCCCTCGGGTATGTGTAATTTTAACTGAATTGTCCCTCGGGTATGTGTAATTTTAACTGAATTGTCCCTCGGGTATGTGTAATTTTAACTGAATTGTCCCTCGGGCATGTGTAATTTTAACTGAATTGTCCCTCGGGCATGTGTAATTTTAACTGAATTGTCCCTCGGGTATGTGTAATTTTAACTGAATTGTCCCTCGGGCATGTGTAATTTTAACTGAATTGTCCCTCGGGCATGTGTAATTTTAACTGAATTGTCCCTCGGGCATGTGTAATTTTAACTGAATTGTCCCTCGGGTATGTGTAATTTTAACTGAATTGTCCCTCGGGCATGTGTAATTTTAACTGAATTGTCCCTCGGGCATGTGTAATTTTAACTGAATTGTCCCTCGGGCATGTGTAATTTTAACTGAATTGTCCCTCGGGTATGTATAATTTTAATTGAATTGTCCCTCTGGTATGTGTAATTTTAACTGAATTGTCCCTCGGGCATGTGTAATTTTAACTGAATTGTCCCTCGGGCATGTGTAATTTTAACTGAATTGTCCCTCGGGCATGTGTAATTTTAACTGAATTGTCCCTCGGGCATGTGTAATTTTAACTGAATTGTCCCTCGGGTATGTGTAATTTTAACTGAATTGTCCCTCGGGCATGTGTAATTTTAACTGAATTGTCCCTCGGGCATGTGTAATTTTAACTGAATTGTCCCTCGGGTATGTATAATTTTAATTGAATTGTCCCTCTGGTATGTGTAATTTTAACTGAATTGTCCCTCGGGCATGTGTAATTTTAACTGAATTGTCCCTCGGGCATGTGTAATTTTAACTGAATTGTCCCTCGGGTATGTGTAATTTTAACTGAATTGTCCCTCGGGTATGTGTAATTTTAACTGAATTGTCCCTCGGGTATGTGTAATTTTAACTGAATTGTCCCTCGGGCATGTGTAATTTTAACTGAATTGTCCCTCGGGCATGTGTAATTTTAACTGAATTGTCCCTCGGGCATGTGTAATTTTAACTGAATTGTCCCTCGGGTATGTATAATTTTAATTGAATTGTCCCTCTGGTATGTGTAATTTTAACTGAATTGTCCCTCGGGCATGTGTAATTTTAACTGAATTGTCCCTCGGGCATGTGTAATTTTAACTGAATTGTCCCTCGGGTATGTGTAATTTTAACTGAATTGTCCCTCGGGTATGTGTAATTTTAACTGAATTGTCCCTCGGGTATGTGTAATTTTAACTGAATTGTCCCTCGGGCATGTGTAATTTTAACTGAATTGTCCCTCGGGTATGTGTAATTTTAACTGAATTGTCCCTCGGGTATGTGTAATTTTAACTGAATTGTCCCTCGGGCATGTGTAATTTTAACTGAATTGTCCCTCGGGCATGTGTAATTTTAACTGAATTGTCCCTCGGGTATGTATAATTTTAATTGAATTGTCCCTCTGGTATGTGTAATTTTAACTGAATTGTCCCTCGGGCATGTGTAATTTTAACTGAATTGTCCCTCGGGCATGTGTAATTTTAACTGAATTGTCCCTCGGGCATGTGTAATTTTAACTGAATTGTCCCTCGGGCATGTGTAATTTTAACTGAATTGTCCCTCGGGTATGTGTAATTTTAACTGAATTGTCCCTCGGGCATGTGTAATTTTAACTGAATTGTCCCTCGGGCATGTGTAATTTTAACTGAATTGTCCCTCGGGTATGTGTAATTTTAACTGAATTGTCCCTCGGGCATGTGTAATTTTAACTGAATTGTCCCTCGGGTATGTGTAATTTTAACTGAATTGTCCCTCGGGTATGTGTAATTTTAACTGAATTGTCCCTCGGGTATGTGTAATTTTAACTGAATTGTCCCTCGGGTATGTGTAATTTTAACTGAATTGTCCCTCGGGCATGTGTAATTTTAACTGAATTGTCCCTCGGGCATGTGTAATTTTAACTGAATTGTCCCTCGGGCATGTGTAATTTTAACTGAATTGTCCCTCGGGTATGTATAATTTTAATTGAATTGTCCCTCTGGTATGTGTAATTTTAACTGAATTGTCCCTCGGGCATGTGTAATTTTAACTGAATTGTCCCTCGGGCATGTGTAATTTTAACTGAATTGTCCCTCGGGTATGTGTAATTTTAACTGAATTGTCCCTCGGGTATGTGTAATTTTAACTGAATTGTCCCTCGGGTATGTGTAATTTTAACTGAATTGTCCCTCGGGCATGTGTAATTTTAACTGAATTGTCCCTCGGGCATGTGTAATTTTAACTGAATTGTCCCTCGGGCATGTGTAATTTTAACTGAATTGTCCCTCGGGTATGTGTAATTTTAACTGAATTGTCCCTCGGGCATGTGTAATTTTAACTGAATTGTCCCTCGGGCATGTGTAATTTTAACTGAATTGTCCCTCGGGCATGTGTAATTTTAACTGAATTGTCCCTCGGGCATGTGTAATTTTAACTGAATTGTCCCTCGGGCATGTGTAATTTTAACTGAATTGTCCCTCGGGCATGTGTAATTTTAACTGAATTGTCCCTCGGGTATGTGTAATTTTAACTGAATTGTCCCTCGGGTATGTGTAATTTTAACTGAATTGTCCCTCGGGCATGTGTAATTTTAACTGAATTGTCCCTCGGGCATGTGTAATTTTAACTGAATTGTCCCTCGGGCATGTATAATTTTAATTGAATTGTCCCTCTGGTATGTGTAATTTTAACTGAATTGTCCCTCGGGCATGTGCAATTTTAACTGAATTGTCCCTCGGGCATGTGTAATTTTAACTGAATTGTCCCTCGGGTATGTGTAATTTTAACTGAATTGTCCCTCGGGTATGTGTAATTTTAACTGAATTGTCCCTCGGGTATGTGTAATTTTAACTGAATTGTCCCTCGGGCATGTGTAATTTTAACTGAATTGTCCCTCGGGTATGTGTAATTTTAACTGAATTGTCCCTCGGGCATGTGTAATTTTAACTGAATTGTCCCTCGGGCATGTGTAATTTTAACTGAATTGTCCCTCGGGCATGTGTAATTTTAACTGAATTGTCCCTCGGGTATGTGTAATTTTAACTGAATTGTCCCTCGGGTATGTGTAATTTTAACTGAATTGTCCCTCGGGCATGTGTAATTTTAACTGAATTGTCCCTCGGGCATGTGTAATTTTAACTGAATTGTCCCTCGGGCATGTGTAATTTTAACTGAATTGTCCCTCGGGTATGTGTAATTTTAACTGAATTGTCCCTCGGGCATGTGTAATTTTAACTGAATTGTCCCTCGGGCATGTGTAATTTTAACTGAATTGTCCCTCGGGCATGTGTAATTTTAACTGAATTGTCCCTCGGGCATGTGTAATTTTAACTGAATTGTCCCTCGGGCATGTGTAATTTTAACTGAATTGTCCCTCGGGTATGTGTAATTTTAACTGAATTGTCCCTCGGGTATGTGTAATTTTAACTGAATTGTCCCTCGGGTATGTGTAATTTGAACTGAATTGTCCCTCGGGCATGTGTAATTTTAACTGAATTGTCCCTCGGGTATGTGTAATTTTAACTGAATTGTCCCTCGGGCATGTGTAATTTTAACTGAATTGTCCCTCGGGCATGTGTAATTTTAACTGAATTGTCCCTCGGGTATGTGTAATTTTAACTGAATTGTCCCTCGGGTATGTGTAATTTTAACTGAATTGTCCCTCGGGTATGTGTAATTTGAACTGAATTGTCCCTCGGGCATGTGTAATTTTAACTGAATTGTCCCTCGGGTATGTGTAATTTTAACTGAATTGTCCCTCGGGCATGTGTAATTTTAACTGAATTGTCCCTCGGGCATGTGTAATTTTAACTGAATTGTCCCTCGGGCATGTGTAATTTTAACTGAATTGTCCCTCGGGTATGTGTAATTTTAACTGAATTGTCCTTCGGGTATGTGTAATTTTAACTGAATTGTCCCTCGGGTATGTGTAATTTTAACTGAATTGTCCTTCGGGTATGTGTAATTTTAACTGAATTGTCCCTCGGGTATGTGTAATTTGAACTGAATTGTCCCTCGGGCATGTGTAATTTTAACTGAATTGTCCCTCGGGCATGTGTAATTTTAACTGAATTGTCCCTCGGGCATGTGTAATTTTAACTGAATTGTCCCTCGGGCATGTGTAATTTTAACTGAATTGTCCCTCGGGTATGTGTAATTTTAACTGAATTGTCCCTCGGGTATGTGTAATTTTAACTGAATTGTCCCTCGGGTATGTGTAATTTGAACTGAATTGTCCCTCGGGCATGTGTAATTTTAACTGAATTGTCCCTCGGGTATGTG